>NC_135811.1:32965457-33157957 GCF_964213995.1 Mustelus asterias | reverse complement strand
CACACACACCGCCAAACACACACACACACACCGCCAAACACACACACACACACCGCCAAACACACACACACACACCGCCAAACACACACACACACACCGCCAAACACACACACACACACCGCCAAACACACACACACACACCGCCAAACACACACACACACACCGCCAAACACACACACACACACCGCCAAACACACACACACACCGCCGAACACACACACACACCGCCGAACACACACACACACCGCCGAACACACACACACACCGCCGAACACACACACACACCGCCGAACACACACACACACCGCCGAACACACACACACACCGCCGAACACACACACACACCGCCGAACACACACACACACCGCCGAACACACACACACACCGCCGAACACACACACACACCGCCGAACACACACACACACCGCCGAACACACACACACACCGCCGAACACACACACACACCGCCGAACACACACACACACCGCCGAACACACACACACACCGCCGAACACACACACACACCGCCGAACACACACACACACCGCCGAACACACACACACACCGCCGAACACACACACACACCGCCGAACACACACACACACCGCCGAACACACACACACACCGCCGAACACACACACACACCGCCGAACACACACACACACCGCCGAACACACACACACACCGCCGAACACACACACACACCGCCGAACACACACACACACCGCCGAACACACACACACACCGCCGAACACACACACACACCGCCGAACACACACACACACCGCCGAACACACACACACACCGCCGAACACACACACACACCGCCGAACACACACACACACCGCCGAACACACACACACACCGCCGAACACACACACACACCGCCGAACACACACACACACCGCCGAACACACACACACACCGCCGAACACACACACACAGCCGAACACACACACACAGCCGAACACACACACACACCGCCGAACACACACACACAGCCGAACACACACACACAGCCGAACACACACACACACCGCCGAACACACACACACACCGCCGAACACACACACACACCGCCGAACACACACACACACCGCCGAACACACACACACACAGCCGAACACACACACACACACCCGAACACACACACACACACCGCCGAACACACACACACACCGCCGAACACACACACACACACCGCCGAACACACACACACACAGCCGAACACACACACACACACCGCCGAACACACACACACACACCGCCGAACACACACACACACCGCTGAACACACACACACACACCGCTGAACACACACACACACACCGCTGAACACACACACACACACCGCTGAACACACACACACACACCGCTGAAACACACACACACACACCGCTGAACACACACACACACACACAGCTGAACACACACACACACACACCGCTGAACACACACACACACCGCTGAACACACACACACACACACCGCTGAACACACACACACACACCGCTGAACACACACACACACACACACCGCTGAACACACACACACACACCGCTGAACACACACACACACAGCTGAACACACACACACACACAGCTGAACACACACACACACACCGCTGAACACACACACACACACACACACACACCGCTGAACACACACACACACACACAGCTGAACACACACACACCGCTGAACACACACACACACACCGCTGAACACACACACACACCGCTGAACACACACACACACACACCGCTGAACACACACACACACACCGCTGAACACACACACACACACCGCTGAACACACACACCGCTGAACACACACACACACCGCTGAACACACACACACACACCGCTGAACACACACACACAGCTGAACAACACACACACACACACACCGCTGAACACACACACACACACACACACACAGCTGAACACACACACACAGCTGAACACACACACACACACACACACACACCGCTGAACACACACACACACACACACCGCTGAACACACACACACACACACACCGCTGAACACACACACACACCGCTGAACACACACACACACCGCTGAACACACACACACACACACACCGCTGAACACACACACACACACACACCGCTGAACACACACACACACACACCGCTGAACACACACACACACACACACCGCTGAACACACACACACACACACACCGCTGAACACACACACACACACACACACCGCTGAACACACACACACACCGCTGAACACACACACACACACACACCGCTGAACACACACACACACACACACCGCTGAACACACACACACACACACACCGCTGAACACACACACACACACACACCGCTGAACACACACACACACCGCTGAACACACACACACACCGCTGAACACACACACACACACACACCGCTGAACACACACACACACACCGCTGAACACACACACACACACCGCTGAACACACACACACACACCGCTGAACACACACACACACACCGCTGAACACACACACACACCGCTGAACACACACACACACCGCTGAACACACACACACACCGCTGAACACACACACACACCGCTGAACACACACACACACCGCTGAACACACACACACACCGCTGAACACACACACACACCGCTGAACACACACACACACACACACCGCTGAACACACACACACACACACACCGCTGAACACACACACACACACACCGCTGAACACACACACACACACACCGCTGAACACACACACACACACACCGCTGAACACACACACACACACACCGCTGAACACACACACACACACCGCTGAACACACACACCGCTGAACACACACACACACACCGCTGAACACACACACACACACACCGCTGAACACACACACACACACCGCTGAACACACACACACACACACCGCTGAACACACACACACACACACACCGCTGAACACACACACACACACACACCGCTGAACACACACACACACACCGCTGAACACACACACAGCTGAACACACACACACACAGCTGAACACACACACACACCGCTGAACACACACACACACAGCTGAACACACACACACACACACACCGCTGAACACACACACACCGCTGAACACACACACACACCGCTGAACACACACACACACACCGCTGAACACACACACACACACCGCTGAACACACACACACACACCGCTGAACACACACACACACCGCTGAACACACACACACACCGCTGAACACACACACACACCGCTGAACACACACACACCGCTGAACACACACACACACACCGCTGAACACACACACACACACAGCTGAACACACACACCGCTGAACACACACACACACACACACACACCGCTGAACACACACACACACACACACACCGCTGAACACACACACACAGCTGAACACACACACACACACCGCTGAACACACACACACACACACACACAGCTGAACACACACACACACACACCGCTGAACACACACACACACACACACACACCGCTGAACACACACACACACCGCTGAACACACACACACACACACCGCTGAACACACACACACACACCGCTGAACACACACACACACACCGCTGAACACACACACACACACCGCTGAACACACACACACACACACCGCTGAACACACACACACACACCGCTGAACACACACACACACACAGCTGAACACACACACACAGCTGAACACACACACCGCTGAACACACACACACACACACCGCTGAACACACACACACACACACACACCGCTGAACACACACACACAGCTGAACACACACACACACACACAGCTGAACACACACACACACACACACACACACACACACACACCGCTGAACACACACACACACACACACCGCTGAACACACACACACAGCTGAACACACACACACACACACAGCTGAACACACACACACACACACACACACACACACACACACACCGCTGAACACACACACACACACACACACCGCTGAACACACACACACACACACACACCGCTGAACACACACACACACACACACCGCTGAACACACACACACACACACAGCTGAACACACACACACACACCGCTGAACACACACACACACACCGCTGAACACACACACACACACCGCTGAACACACACACACACACACCGCTGAACACACACACACACACCGCTGAACACACACACACACACCGCTGAACACACACACACACACCGCTGAACACACACACACACACCGCTGAACACACACACACACACCGCTGAACACACACACACACACCGCTGAACACACACACACACACCGCTGAACACACACACACACACCGCTGAACACACACACACACACCGCTGAACACACACACACACACCGCTGAACACACACACACACACCGCTGAACACACACACACACACCGCTGAACACACACACACACACCGCTGAACACACACACACACACCGCTGAACACACACACACACACCGCTGAACACACACACACACACCGCTGAACACACACACACACACCGCTGAACACACACACACACACCGCTGAACACACACACACACACCGCTGAACACACACACACACACCGCTGAACACACACACACACACCGCTGAACACACACACACACACCGCTGAACACACACACACACACCGCTGAACACACACACACACACCGCTGAACACACACACACACACCGCTGAACACACACACACACACCGCTGAACACACACACACACACCGCTGAACACACACACACACACCGCTGAACACACACACACACACCGCTGAACACACACACACACACCGCTGAACACACACACACACACCGCTGAACACACACACACACACCGCTGAACACACACACACACGCTGAACACACACACACACACCGCTGAACACACACACACCGCTGAACACACACACACCGCTGAACACACACACACCGCTGAACACACACACACCGCTGAACACACACACACCGCTGAACACACACACACCGCTGAACACACACACACCGCTGAACACACACACACCGCTGAACACACACACACCGCTGAACACACACACACCGCTGAACACACACACACCGCTGAACACACACACACCGCTGAACACACACACACCGCTGAACACACACACACCGCTGAACACACACACACCGCTGAACACACACACACCGCTGAACACACACACACCGCTGAACACACACACACCGCTGAACACACACACACCGCTGAACACACACACACCGCTGAACACACACACACCGCTGAACACACACACACGCGAACTGGAGCATGGAGGTGTATAATATCAAGTTAAATGAAGAATGGAAAAAGATTGCTATGTAAATAAGCTGCTTCAATAGATTTTTTCACAACATTCAAAAAAGGCAGAGGACAAACACCCACCGAAAATATTAGCTTAACACTGATCACTGTATTATCTGCCACAGAGATAGTGCCCTGTTTATAACCTTCTCCTGTTGGCACAAACTACATCTTTGCTGCCGGGTTGCAGCGATTGTAAAACCAATTAGTTAGGTCAAAACTGAAATTCTGTTGCACCTGTCTTATCTTTTTTGCTTCACATTTACTGCTCATCTATCACAAATCTTCAGATGGGAGTACAGTCCAATTCGAGCAAGACATAACCAGTTGCAGTGGGAACATGACAGGCCATCATTCTCTTATACAGGAGCTATTGCCATGTGCTTCTTATAGCGCTGGTGCTTTGCTGCAGCAATCGGATGACATAGTTCTTCAAAGTTCCATACTCGAGTGGAGATTTTGGCATCAAACACCACAGTTATGGGCAGACTGTTCCCAGTCATCGAAGTCAGTCTGGCATGAAACGTTTCATTTGTATGAATCCTCATACCATGGTTCTGTACCAGTCTACCGCCACCATCAAAACCTCTACACTCTCTTTTTTGGTAGGTGACCATCATCCATTCTAATGACATGGCCTAGCTATCGTGATCCACCAGTTTACCTTGCTGCATTTTGGATATTATATATCCCAATACATGGAAAATGCATTACTAGTTACATATATTTACCAATGTTATGCACTGTAAATATTAAGACAGAAGGTATTAATACATTACAGGCACTTTTCTGATATGAGTTGTGCACTTTGGGCCAGAGAAGAGCTAAATGTCAAGGTGTTTACCCACAGAGAATGACTGGAAAGGAATGTTTCTTGAGGTTACTCATGTGTACCACCTAGTGGTCAATATCAGAGCAAGTTATCACTGCCGAAATGGGAGAAAACTTACAAGCCCAAAGTAAAAACCAAGACGCTAAAAGATAAATGACATAATACAGTAATTGTACAGTAATCCGTTGAAAGATCAACGATCAATTGTACAGTAATCCACTGAAAGATCAACGGATATATTTTTTAAAAACCTTTAAAATCTAGCTTTAAATTACTAATGTTGTTCAAAACAAATTTGTAACTTCAGACTCCTTCACTGAATGAATGATAGTAAGAAGCTTAACAACACCAGGTTAAAGTCCAACAGGTTTATTTGGTAGCAAATGTAAATGAGTGGCATTTGCTACCAAATAAACCTGTTGGACTTTAACCTGGTGTTGTTAAACTTCTTATTGCTTACCCCAGTCCAACGCCGGCATCTCCACATCATGAATGAAAGATGCCAGTGAACATTCCAAACAAAACAGCAAATTCTCAAATATTGTTCATGAAACTATACATGGATAAATGAAAAACTGGCACTGTCCCATTGATTACATTATTCCATGTCTTCCATTAGTCTTTAGAAACCAAGTTATTTCTGTTCAGTCTCCCAATTGACTTAAGCTAATTTACTACTAGTCATTGATATTTTATAATCTTACAAGCCTTAAGAGCATTAAGATGCTAATTCTTCACTCGTTGGTTTAGAAAGCAGCATTGACCCAGTTCTACAAACAGAATGCTCTTCAGGCCTTTGAGTCACGCAATGGTCAGTTTGGCAAATTCTTAGTTCCCGTCACATTTAGAGATTCTGACTACACCAACACAGGTGTAATTTTGATGCCATATAAATGCTATTAAATTAACTGCACCTCTGAACGAGTTCAATTCACAGAACAGCAGAACTGAAAAATGTAGATAAGGATCCAAATTAAGCATCTGAACCAGAGTGCTTTATAAAATGGGAGCTAATGTAAAAGGATCCCAGGGAACATCCACAATTTTGTCACTAAGATTGCCTCTCCCTTTGAGCACAGCATTGGGGTGTCTGCTGAGAATATATTTGCGGGAAGCAGATAGGCCTACTGGCAAATCCCTGCAATCCAGCCTCACGAGAGAAAACTCACATTGAAACCAGGGCCAGTCAGAACAAGAAAATGGTTAAGGAAAATATCAAGTTACACATTGTGCAGCATTTTGGGCAGCACAGTGGTTAGCACTGCTGCCTCACAGAGCCATGGACCCGGGTTCGATTCCCAACTTTGGTCACTGTCTGTGTGGAATTTGCACATTCTCTGCGTGTCTGTGTGGGTTTCCACCTGGTGCTCCGGTTTCATCTCAGTCCAAAGATGTGTGGGTTAGGTGGATTGGCCATGCTAAATTGCCCCTTAGTGTCGGGGGACTAGCTAGGGTGAATGCACGGGGTTATGAGGATAGGGCCTGAGTGGGATTGTGGTTGACTCAGACTCGATGGGCCGAATGGCCTCCTTCTGCACTGTAGGATTCTATTTTTAAAATAATTCACAATGAGCAGTTTGAACTTAACCAAATTTTATTTTTAACTACCACTGTAGATTCACTTGCCTCTAAAGTAAAGCAGCTTATCAATTTATATTGGACTCTATCTTGCTGGAATGTATGCAGTCCATCTATTGAAACATGAAGTACATAACATCCAATTCAGATGACAAGCGAATACAGTTCTTACTCCCAAACTTACACTATCGTATTATAGAAACATAGAGAGGTGCAGAAGTAGGCCATTCGGCTCTTTGAGCCTGCACCACCATTCAATATCATGGCTGATCATGCAGTTTCAGTATCCCACTCCCGCTTTCTCTCCATACCCCTTGATCCCGTTAGCCGCAGCTTCTATGGTACAGGCACACTCCTCAATGCAAGATGCAGGGGTAGCTTGCGGGACTAAAACCACTGAACCCAAGAAAACATCCAAGGCAGACTCAGAATTTATTTAAATTGATTAAATGTATTAAATATTGTGCTCATTGCACCCAACAACATGGTGCTACCAAAACGAACTTATGGCCAATCACTATTGGATTTTTAGAAAAAGATTGCATAACTGTGGTTTAAATTACCCTTCCTTTGAAACCTCCAGACAGGATTATTCCAAATGTTCTCTTTCTCTACAAATTCCTGTTTGTATATCCTGTCTAACTTGTCAATATCCTATGACTTGTGCCCCACTCTATATGTCCAACGTAATACATTTAAAATTCCTTGCCTCTATTTTCAAATTCCACCTTGGCCATGGAGAGGTTTGAAGCCAAAGGTCCCATTCTAGATTTCAATTTACCTGTAGTTATGTTTCCCCCTTCACCCGCCCCAGTTTTAATTTGCCATCTTTAATGTTATAAACAGTTGCATAGAAACAGTTCAATAAGGCATGTGAATACAGGATTCAGCAAAGAAATCTGAAGGGACAGTGTATTGTCTGAACCAGGGCTCTTCTTAACTTGCCCAGTTTAGATAATATTAATTTTAATGCACCTTTGATTGTATTGGTAAGTACTACACCATGATCAATTCTGTATCTCTGAGCAATGCTAATTTGCAACATTGATACACTTATGATCCAAGCTTCTACAAAATATACACAACTGAATTATTTTTTCATGTCACAGGTAAAACAGACAGTTTTAATACATTAAGCTGCATTGTCCAGTTCCTCCATTTTCATGGGTCAACGTGAATTGCTTTGAAGTTCACAGAATTATTTCCACATATTTATTTATATGCTATATATAATTAAAGCTTGGAAAGGCTCTAAATTTAACATTCTTCAGTGTAGATTTCCCAATGTGTTGCTTACTGTAACTTGGCTGTTGCGCTGCTTTCTAAGTGCATACAAGAGACATCTAACGTAGGGTACCAGCTGCTTGCTCAGGCAGTTAACCATCAACATTGTGGGGGTTGCCTTTGTCCAGAAATGGAACTGGACCAGCAATTTAAATATTGCAGCTACAACAGCAGGTCAGAGGCCAAAAACTCTGCAGCATGTAGCTCACTTCAACTCTCAAAGCCTGCCCATCATCTACATGGCACAAGTTAGGAGTGCGATCGAATATGATGCATAGTGGCAGTCCACTTAATTGACACCCCATCCACCACCTTAAACATTCACTCCTCCAGCACCGATGCACAGTGGCATGTTCCACCTTTAAAGTGGACTGCAACAATTTGCCAATTGTTCAACAGCACCTTGCAAATCTGCAACCTCTACCATCGAGAAGGGTAAGGGCTGTGGATGCATTCAAGTTCCCTCTAGGTCATCCACCATCCTGACTTGGATCAAGATTATTGTTCTGTCACTGTAGCTGTGTCAAAATCCTGAAATTACCTCCCTAAGAGTACTCTGGATATTCCTACATCACAAGGACGATAATAGTTTACGGCGGCAGTTCACCATCATTTTCTCAAGCACAATTAGGAATGTGCAGTAACTACAAGCCTCATCAGCAAAGCTCATATACCATGAATGAAGTGTATAAAAAGTATAAAGCCAGATAGCACTACTCAAAAATACAAAAAGGGAGATCACCAATTTCTAGTAAATGTTTATTTCTTAACTAATCCTAAAACATCTCACTACTGTTTGTGGAACGTTTTTAAGGCACAGATTGGATAAAGTGCTGACCGGCAAGATAATGGTGACCACATTTCAAAAATTATTTTGTTGTAAAGCACTTTGGGATATCATGAGAAACTAAAAGGTGCTACATTAATGCAAGTTATTTCTTCCAATTTTTATACACAACAGAAACAGCATTTTTACATTTAAGAATGATTAAACTGGAATATAAATCTACTTTTTATTTCAATAGACATCCATAAAGTACAGCACTGTGGTGCACAGATACGTTGCCTTCTATTTGCATGTACAAAATCACATTACTTAGCAACTTAGTTATGCAGTCATGACAAACGCACTATTGAAGCCAAGATGACAACAGTTTATATTTATCAAAGCCACCGTACCCAACTCATTATCCTGACAACTCCCATTACAGCAATTTACTGTTAAAGCTTTCAGTACATTTTTCAAACAGGAAATTTGGTCCCACCTTGCCTATTATAAAAACGAGTCTTGCCTTACAAATTCTCTCCAGTTGAGTAGTACTGGTTACTACCATTAGCAGTCCCACCCACCTTACCTTTAAGTACAACCCAATGTTCAATTATACAACAGTGTTACACAAGAGTACAATAATTGGACTCCTATGTTCTGAGCTGAATATTTACATCCTTCACATGTTCTCTCCAAGTTCAACATAGACTGACCAAGAAAACCAGGTAAGACAAGACCAGCACAAAACACATTTCGTTTTTCTTTGCACTCTTGCTTCATTCAATCAAATTAGAACAAATTATTTCACATAATAACGTCTCTCCACATTGGGTCATTTTGTTTGACTTAAACTTTCTAAAATACTCACCAGCCTTCTATCCTCATTACTTTAATTAAAACCCTGCCCGAGCAACTTTGTTTAAAACCTGTCTGTGGGCGTTTCTGTTCCTATTTTTATCTCAAAGTTCACAGCCACAGGGGAGTGTTTTATGCTAAAACAAACCCAGTCAAGCTCCTGGAACCAGGAGCTTCCAATGCAATGGGTTTAAGACATTTATCAGACTGGCTAACAAATTATTATTGCTTTCAATCTTTGTGGAAACAATTTAAATGCCTAACGCATTCATTTTTGAAACCACCTTTAAACCACTCAATAATTAAATGCAACTCTTCCCCAAAACCCTCGTGCAAAAGTAGCCAACAGTCCATTACACAATACTGCCCTATAAATCAATACTTGAAAATATTAATTGCCGAAAATGCTTTGGTTAAATTGGTCACCATTCAGGAATCAAAGTCCATTAGCTCACAATGGGGGGAAACTAGCCATGAGCACATAGTGCATGCTCCAGCTTGTTTTCCCATACATTTTACATCAGGAAGCTTAAATGGTACAGGACCCTTCTTTGCTTGTTTATATTAAACTAGATCAGACCCATATAAAATACAACACGTGGAATGAGTTTGACACCCCTGTATTAGAAATCAGGTAGATTCAAGGTTTACAACAGATGTTAGCTCAAGTTTCAAAAGAATCAAAAGGAAAAACACACTGCGTTGCATCTGTGAGCTTCAGCCCAAGTATTACACTCATACCAGTAGTACAGCTGTAATTTGTGCATGCTTTTGCACTACATCTTTCATTATGATTAACATATAACATTTCCAGAATAATGGATGAAATATTAACAGATCTGAAACAGTCCCCAAAAGATCATTTGAGATTTATTGAGCTTTATCAATACAAAGATGAATATTACAACACAAATCACTGTCACCCTCTGTAAGCACATCCTAGTTATCAGCATCTCACACTGTTTCACTCACACCTCTTGGATTGACACAGCTAACTTAGTCTCAGACAACATTACAAGTCTCACTCCTCGGCTATCGTCATTGTTCTCAAGTTGACAACTTAAGCATCACATTTAATTCAGGTATATTCTAAACAAATGAGAACAGCTCTGATGCAATGGAAACATAAAACGTTCGTTAAAGTCAGATGTGTTTACTTGTACTTGATCTGATATTTTAATCCTTCACTCCTACTTCTCTTCTAATTTTTAAAGTTAGTTGCGGAAACAAAGGTTATAACTTTTCAGAAGGCCTGTTCAGCTGCTGAAATTAAGATAGAAGTACTCCCAACATCTTCATCAGAAAAATCAATTATTAATGCCAAAATCAACAGGAGAAAATGGACCACAAATCCACTACTTCAGCATAGATGGAATTGTATTGCAAACCTCTTGCCATTCACTCTGACATAATCACATGTACAAGATTAGCAGACTTACCTATTACTTGCAGTAGCTCTGTGTTGCTGATCTGTGAATCGCTAATACTGAATGTTTCGAGTTGTTTAACATCGCCCAAAAGAAAGCCTTCCTAGAATGAAAAACTCAGTTAAATTAGAACAAATAAAGGATAAAACAAGGTTGCAAAAATAAGCTAAAAGAGGCAGAAATAAAAATTAAATCAAGTTATTTTGAAGCAACTTTATTTATTCTAACTTTTGCAGTAGATAAATCTAACACTAATGAAGCTACTCCACTGATAAGACCAGTGAAAGTATTGACAGTGGAGTTGCTTCAAGACCATCAAGCCAATGTCTGCCAACCAGGCAAGGATCATTTGTTTGTGGACATTTTAATACCAGCCTTAATCACCAGAAACAAACTCCAGGCTCAAATGTTATCAGTCCAGTTGACAAAATTCTACGTGAATTCAAGGCACACGAAAAGTTGTTAAAAACAACTCTACCACAACGAATTGTAGATCAAGAAAACTCTGCTCTGATGAAAGGTCATTGGCCCGATGTTAACTCTGTTTCTATCTTCACAGATATTGTCGGGCAGGCTGACTATTTTGAACAACTTTTCTTTACATTCGAGAAAGCGGGGTTGGTCCATTTAAAAAAAAAAGTTACTGTAAAGACATTTCATAGAAGTTCTGTAAAGAAAAGCCTCAACGTTGCCTTTTTATTGCCTTCAAAAGTTTACACCCCGTTTCCAGTTTGGTTGAAGAAAACATTTCAAGGGAAAAAGGAGAAAACCCTGCACAAAGTGGGCGAGCTGCAAAAAGCAGCGACTCCCAAAGCAGGCTGATGCCTCCCCAGTCCGGCTGTAGAGTCTACCCCATTTCCTCGGTGACCTCTGGCTTGGGGGGGGGGGGACAGAGCAGCTGCTGCCAGCCGGCCCGGGGCCTGGGCTCTGTCCCGGTAGCTCGGATCCTGCGGCTTCAGGGGTTTAATTGTTGAAGGAACCCTGAAGCCTCCTGCCAGGAAAGGCCGGCGGCGGGGGAGGAGGGAGAGAGAACCCGGGGCGACAGGAGCCGTACACTCGGCCTCTCTCTCTCTCTCCAACCCAGCCGGAAAAAGCCCACTCCGAACGGGCTGACGGCATCCATGCGCTCGGCTGTGCCGTGGGGAAGCCGGGCCGGGGGCGGCGGCGCTGCCACTTACATGGTCCGAGGGGCTGTTGGCGTGATGGTAAACTAAAGAACTGAAAGTGTAGCCCGAGACGGAGGCGGCCATCTTTTTTCCAACCTCCCCACCCACACCCCCCCGCGGCATGGGCACTTCCGCTCCGCGCACAGACCGCTGGGAACAAGCCACTTCCGCCCCGCAACAGCTCACTTCCGCCCCTCCCGCCAATTGCTCCTCAGGCAGGCGAAAGCCAGGGTCTCACTTATGACAGTCTGCACCACAGTGGCCAGCACCAAGAAGGCTTTTAATGGGGTGACATTTTTTTTACCCCTCTCAGAAAGTTGTCCAATCTTTAACTTGATCATAAATCCCTAATCTTTTTAGGGGAGGCAGTGGCACAGTGGAATTATCACTAAACTAGCAATCCAAGGGTTCGACCAAGGGGTCGAATCCCACCACGGCAGATGGTGAAATTTGAATTCAATAAAAATCTGGAATTAAAAGTCTAACGATGACCATGAAATGATTGTCGTAAAACCCAATTTGGTTCACCAATATCTTTTACGGAAGGAAATCTACTGTCCTTACCTGGTCTGGCCTACATGTGACTCCAGAACCACAACTCTCAAATGCCCTCTGAAATGGAGGGTAGTTAAGGATGGGCAATAAATGCTGGCCCAGCTAGCAATGCCCATATCCTGTAAAAAAAATGAATAAAAAAAGTTCCCCATTGTAACTTGTCCTCTGGGCATTCTATTAATTGACATCCCATCCTGCCTAGCCAAGCATGGTATTGCCAGCCAAAAGTTTGGATTCAAATTAAAAGTTGTTGGGTTTTCAACAAAGTGTAACTTCGATGCAGAGCTAATATCAGATCTAAAATTTCCTCATTCTCAGTATGCCTGGTCCTGCAACAGGAAAAGCTGGAATAAGACCAGCAAATGTTGGAAGTACTCGGCAGGTCAGGCAGCATCTGTGGAAAGAGAGTAGACATTTCAAGTCAACTGGTATTTTTGTGAATATTTTAACCTCGTCCTCCTGTTTAATTGATGGGTATAGGGATGCAGGGTGGCCAGATCTAATCTGGGACAGGTTGTAGCTGAGATTTGGCAGATTGTTAGATATGAGCTCCATTTTGACCTCATGGATATATCATTTTGAATTCAAATGGAGCATTAGGTTTTTATACCCAGAACTAGATGATCTGTCCACTGTGCCTATGCAGTGCAATGAAAGTACTTTCTCTTTCTTACCAGTCTATTTTATTTGCTAATTTTTACATATTGATAATAAAACTTATAAATATTTGAAATTCTCACTTGAAAGTTCTTCTGAGTATATTTTGTGTACCTTATGAGATTCCAATATATTATTTTTATAAAGGAATGTTATAATATAGACACATGCTTTCCATGCTGTGACCTTCTGAACACCACTCAAGGGAATATGCTGGGAGTATAGTAGGATTGTGACTCTTTTGCTGGATTAGTAATCCAAAGACTTGGACTAATGATGTGTTCAAATCCGACCACAGCAGTGGGGGAATTTAGAGTCAATTAATCAAATGCATCTGGAATGCAAAGATAAAAATCAATTGTAGTGACCATGAAACTGGATTGTCATTAAAACACATCTGGTTTATTATTATCTTTTGTAAAGGAAATCTGCCATCCTTATCTGGTCTGTCCTGTACGTGACGCCACAGCCACAGCAATGTGATTGATACTTAGCTGCCCTTTGCTCCTGGGGCTTAAGGGACCATGGCATATGGGGGGAAGGCAGAATCAGGATATTGAATTTGATGATCAAAATGAATGGTGGAGCAGATTTGAAGGGCTGAATGGCCTACTCCTGCTTCTATTTTCTATGTTTCTCCATTCAGCTGTATTCAGAGAGGTGGTTCGCAGCTTGGGGAGGGATGGCCTGCTGGTATTATCGCTTGACTATTAATCCAGAAACTCAGCTAATGTTCTGGGGACCCGGGTTTGAATCCCACCACTGCAAATGGTGGAATTTGAATTCATAAAAAATATCTGGAATTAAGAATCTACTGATGACCATGAAACCATTGTCAATTGTCATAAAAACCCATCTGGTTCACTAATGTCCTTTAGAGAAGGAAATCTGCTGTCCTTACCTGGTCTGACCGACATGTGACTCCAGAGCCACAGCAATGTGGTTGACTCTTAATTGCCTCTGAAATGGCCTAGTAAGCCACTCAGTTCAAGGGTGACTAGGGATGGGCAATAAATGCTGGCCAGCCAGCAACGCCCATTTCCCACAAATGAATTTTTAAAAGTACAACTTTGCAAAGGGTGATAAATGCTGGCTTTACCAGTGACGATGTGGAGATGCCGGCGTTGGACTTTAACCTGGTGTTGTGAGACTTCTTACTGTGTTTACCAGTGACACCAATGTCCCCGTGAACGAATTAAGTAAAGGGAGGGGGAGAGGATGTTTGGTCACCTCCACTGAAGGGACACGGTTGAACATAGGAAACAGAATCACCACCACACCCTCCCCACAACTCCCAAACATTACCAGTCCAAAATTAAAATCAAAGGATGACTCCCTGTTCAGGTTACTCAAAAAACAGGACAAACCAAATAGATGTTGCTTTACTTTTAACTGTTTGTACAGTTCGACGACCATTTTAATCATTCTGAATTAGGTGGTGCTTGATCCAGGATTCGAAATCCAAACTTGCAAGGTTTCATAGTGAGAGCATCAATTTTGCCAGTCACAAAGATGGCGGCCGCCTGGTTAGTCACACTCATTACCGGCACGTCTCTGCCATGACCAAGTAGACCGACTTCCTGGGTCAACAGCGATGGAAGATGCTGAGTGTCCACATGGCTGCGAGAGGCAGGAAAAAGCAGGAGCTCAGTCCCCGTCCAGTGATGAATTCCAACCTTCCAAATTAGGAACGAAGGAATAGTATGTGCTCTTGATACTTTGCTCTTTGTTAAGTTGCATTTCAGTTGTGCAAAGGCGGGCTGCATTTCAATGAAAAGTAAGACAGTCAGCAAGGTGTTTACTGAAATGCAATGAAATGTGACTCACACACTGCACAGTTGATGCAGAATGATCCCTGTGACTCCAGTCCTACCCTTGATTCCTAATTCCCCCGCTCTTTGCAAGGGCAGAGCAACCCGCCGAGCTGTAACTAGTCTTGGCCTGAATCCCATCAGGTGAATATCGGATAAAGCACTTGGCAATAACCCCTGTCTCAGGACAAAACGCAGGGAGCCTCAGCCCAACCAACATTGTAAAGTGATCTTCACAGGGTACTGGAGAGTCACCCTACAGACTAGCCAAGCAACAGCCTTCACACTGGAGGGGTGCAGAGGAAATTCACCAGGATGCTGCCTGGAATGCAATGTTTAAGTTACGAAGAGAGGTTGGATAGACTTGGGTTATTTTCGTTGGAGCAGAGAAGACTGAGGGGTGGCCTGATCAAGGTGTACAAGATTATGAGGGACATGGACAGGGTGGATATGGAGCAGCTGTTCCCCTTAGTTGAAGGGTCAGTCACGAGGGGACTCAAGTTCAAGGCGAGGGGCAGGAGGTTTAGGGGATGTGAGGAAAAACGTTTTTACCCAGAGGGTGGTGATGGTCTGGAATGCGCTGTCTGGGAGGGTGGTAGAGGCGGGTTGCCTCACATCCTTTAAAGAGTACCTGGATGAGCACTTGGCGGCACGGTAGCACAGTGGTTAGCACTGCTGCTTCACAGCTCCAGGGACCTGGGTTCGATTCCCGGCTTGGGTCACTGTCTGTGTGGAGTTTGCACATTCTCCTCGTGTCTGCGTGGGTTTCATCCGGGTGCTCCGGTTTCCTCCCACAGTCCAAAGATGTGCGGGTTAGGTTGATTGGCCATGCTAAAAATTGCCCCTTAGTGTCCTGGGATGCATAGATTAGAGGGATTAGCGGGTAAAATATGTAGGGGTAGGGCCTGGGTGGGATTGTGGTCGGTGCAGACTCGATGGGCCGAATGGCCTCTTTCTGTACTGTAGGGTTTCTATTGGCACGTCATAACATTCGAGGCTATGGGCCAAGTGCTGGTAAATGGGATTAGGTAGGGGGTCAGGTGTTTCTTGCATGTGCAGACTCAATGGGCTGAAGGGCCTCTTCTGCACTGTATGACTCTATGATTCTGTAAGAAGTCTCACAACACCAGGTTAAAGTCCAACAGGTTTATTTAGTAGCACAAGCCACAAGCTTTCAGAGCACTGCTCCTTCATCAGGTGAGTGGGAGTTCTGTTGTGTTTGTGAACAGAACTCCCACTCACCTGATGAAGGGGCAGTGCTCCGAAAGCTCGTGCTACCAAATAAACCTGTTGGACTTTAACCTGGTGTTGTGAGGCTTCTTACTGTGCTTACCCCAATCCAATGCTAGCTCCACATCATGACTCTATGATCGGCAGAACACACCGGCTCGAGATAAGAGTGTGTATTGAATTGGAGTGACCCATTGTCTCTTACAGCTTCAGGTCAACAAACAACATGAGTATCTTTAATGGAATGAAACATCTCCAAGTGCTTCACAGGAGCAATTTAAAACAAACTATATGACACCAAGCAACATAAAGAGATATTAGGACAAATGACCAAAGGCTTGGTCAAAGAGGTAGGAGAACCTAAAAGGAAGAAAGCAAGATAGAGATTTGAAGAGGTATGTGCGTGTGTGTGGATGGGGATTGGTTATCCAGAGCAACTGAAGGCACAGCCACCAATGGTGGAGTAGTTAAAATTGAGAATGTTTGAGAGGCCAGAATTAGAGGAGCCCGGATATCTCGGAGGGTTGTGGAGCCAGAGGAGATTACAGTGATCGTGAGCAGCGAGGCCATGGAAGGATTTGAAAACAAGGATGTGAATTTTAAAGTCAAGGAGATAAGTCAAGGTGGTTTGAAGGTGGCACAGTGGTTAGCACTGCTGCCTCACAATGCCAGGGACCCGGGTCCGATTCCCGGTTTGGGTCACTGTCTGTGTGGAGATTGCATGTACTCCCCGTGTCTGCGTGGGTTTCCTCCGGGGGGGTCCGGTTTCCTCCCACACTCCAAAGATGTGCAGGTTAGGTGGATTGGCCATGATAAATTGTCCTGAGTGTCCCACGATGTGTAGGTTATGGGGACTAGCAGGGTAAATACCTGGGGTTACGGGGATAAGGTCTGGGTGGGATTGTTGTCGGTGCAGGCTCAATGGGCCGAATGGCCTCCTTCTGCGCTGTAGGGATTCTATGATTCTAAATTTCCTGGCCCTGCCCCCACGGGAATTGCTGCAGGCAGGACGGAAAATTTGACAAACCACCGAAAGGTCTGTTGACTTCGGGTGGGAATTTCTGGTCTCGGGGCAGTTGGAACCAGAAAATTCCTGTTTCTTCACCAGAAGCCAATGTAGGTAAGCAAACATAGGGGTGACAGGGAAAAGGGCTTGCTGTGAATGAAGACATAGGCAGCAGAGTTTTGGATGATCTCAAATTTATGGAGCATAGAATGTGGGAGACCAGCTGGGAGTATGTCAAAATAGTGAAGTCCAGAAGTACCAAAAGCATGAATGAGGATTTCAGCAAGAGATCTGGCAGGCTTAATAGTAGATAAACCTCCAGGGCCGGATGAAATGTACCCCAGGCTGTTGAGTGAGGCAAGGGAGGAAATAGCAGGGACGCTGGCAATAATTTTCAATTACTCTCTGGCCACAGGAGAGGTGCTGGAGGACTGGAGGAAAACCAATGTGGTACCATTACTCAAGAAGGGATAAACCAGTAAACTACAGGCCAGTCAGTCTAACCTCAGTGTTCGGGAAACTATTGAAAGCAATTCTGAGAAACAGAATTAATCTGCATTTGGAGAGGCAGGGATTAATCAAGAATGGTCAGCGTGATTTTCTTAAGGGAGGTCATTTCTGTCCAACTTGATTGAAGAGGTGTGTAGATGCGAACAATGTATTTGACATAGTCCAAAGAAATTTGGCAAATTGAATCCAGAATTGACTGAGTGGCAAGAAGCAAAGGGTGGTGGTCGAGAGGTGTTTTTCTGACTGGAAGATTGTGTCCAGTGGGGTCCCGCAGGGATCAGTGTTGGGGTTCTTGCTGTTGGTGGTTTATATAACTGATTTAGACTTGAATGTAGGAGGGTTGATCAGTAAGTTCGCAGGTGATACAAAAATTGGTAGGGTGGCAAATAGGGAAGAGGGCCTAGGTGGGATGCTCTGTTGGAGAGTCAGTGCAGGCTCGATGTGCCAAATGGCCTCCTTCTGAACTGTCGGGATTCTATGGTTCTATGAAATGGAATTCAATCCGGCTAAGTTCGAAATGATGCACTTAGGCAGGATAAACAAAGCAAGGGAATACATGATGAAAGCAGGTCCCTTGGAAGCACCAAGGATCAGAGCAAACTTGTTGTGCATGTATACCGGTCCTTTAAGGTAACAGGACAGGTGGATAAAGTGGTTAAGAAGGCAAATGTATAGTTGCCTTTATTAGCCGAGGCATAGCGTTTAAGAGCAAGGAGGTCATATTGGAACTATATAAAATGTTGGTTAGGCCACAGCTAGAATATTGTGCACAGTTCTGGAATCCACATTACAGGAGGCATATGATAGCACTGGAAAGGGTGCAGAGGAGATTTGCCAGGATGCTGCCTGGGCCGGGGGGATTTAGTTATGAAGAGAGATTGCTCCAAGGGTTGTTTTCCTTGGAGCAGAGGAGTCTGAGGGGGGACATGATTGAGATGTATAAAATAATGAGAGGCCTAGATAGAGTAGACAGAAAGAAACTTTTCCCCTTGGTGGATGGACAATGACTAGGAGGCTTAGAATTAAGGTAAGGGGGAAGAGGTTTCGGGGGAACATCATGAAAAACTTTTTCACCAAGAGGGTGGTGGAAGTCTGGAACTCACTGCCTGAAAGGGTGGTGGGGACAGAGACCGTCATAACATGAAGAAGTATTTAGATGTGTACTTGCAGTGCCAAGGCATTCAAGGCTCGGGGCAAAGTGCTGGAAAATGGGATTAGAATAGTTAGGTGGTTTGAGCACCACAAACGCAATGGGCTGAAGGGCCCTTTTCTGTGCTTTGTACCTCAAAGACTATAACTGTATGATTACAGATGATCTGAAACAAAGAGATTTGTTAGAATCCATAATGAAGGAGGTGTTAACAAGGGACTGAGAAAATTAAAATATTATCATGCAGAGTCAACATGGTGCGATGGAAGGAAGATTGTGTTTGACAAACTGATTGTAGTATTTTGAGATTGCAACTAGCAGGGTAGTGGGGATCCAGCAAATGCAGTATATTTAGATTTCCTAAAAACTTTGATAAGGTGCCACATTAAAGGTTATTATGTAAGATAAGGGCTCTCGGGGAGTTGGGGTAATATATTAGAGAGTCGGGTTAAACAGGCCGTTTTCAAACTGGCAGGTAGAAAATAAGATGGATCAGTGCTAGGACTTTAATTATTTAAAATTTGATTTGATTTTGATTTGATTTATACTGTCATGTTTATTAACATACAGTGAAAAGTATTGTTTCTTGCGCGCTATACAGACAAAGCATAACGTTCATAGAGAAGGAAATGAGAGAATGCAGAATGTAGTGTTACAGTCATAGCTAGGGTGCAGAGAAAGAGCAACTTAATACAAGGTAGGTCCATTCAAAAGTCTTGACAGGAGCAGGGAAGAAGCTGTTCTTGAGTCGTTTGGTACGTGACCTCAGACTTTTGTATCTTTTTCCCGACAGAAGAAGGTGGAAGAGAGAATGTCTGGGGTCAGTGGGGTCCTTAATTATGCTGGCTGCTTTGCCGAGGCGGCGGGAAGTGTAGACAGAGTCAATGGATTGGAGGCTGGTTTGCGTGATGGATTGGGCTACATTCGCGACCTTTTGTAGTTCTTTGCGGTCTTGAGCAGAGCAGGAACCATACGAAGCTGTGATACAACCAGAAAGAATGCTTTCTATGGTGCATCTGTAAAAGTTGGTGAGAGTCATAGCTGACATGCCAAATTTCCTATTTGGAATATTGCAATATTGTCCTTATTTGCAATAAGGACTTGGGTGAAAGTACCAAGAGTGTCCACATTAGTTCTGCAAAATTAGGTGGTAAAGTAAGCTGTGAGGGGCACACCAAGAGGCTACAAATGGATATAGGTTAGTTATGTGAGTGGGCAAGAAGGTGACAGATTATAATGTGGGGAAATATGAGGTTCACTTTGATAGGTAGAATAAAAAATCAGAATATTCTTTAAATGGTAAACTTTCAGATGTTGGTGTTCACCGAAATCTCTGTCCTCATACAAGAAACATAGAAAGTTAGCATTCAGATATAGTAAGAAATTAGGAAGGCATATGGCACATGGGCTTTATCGTGAGGAGAATAACAAGAGACCATGCCCTGCCGATGGTGCACCACCACTGCATGTCTCCTGGCGGCATGGGGTGGAATCAGTGAGAAATCCCATTGATAGCAGCGGGACCAGAAGATCCCACCACCAGCAAATGGCACGCCACTGCCGAGTGCAATGCCACAGAGAGATCAGAGAACGCCAGAGTACATCTTACTACAATTGTATGGGTTATTGGTGAGACCACACCTGGAGTACAATGCACAATTTCTGTCTCCTGATCTAATGTAGGATATCCTTGTCTTGGAGGCAGCAAAGTGAAGGTTCACTAGCTGGATTTCTGAGATGGGAGGGTTGTTCTATGATGAGAGGTTGAGTAGGATAGGCCTACACTTTGTGGAGTTTAAGAAGGCACATGGGATACTTGTCTTTATTAGCCGAGGCATAGAATTTAAGAGCAGGGAGGTTATGGTGGAACTGTATAAAACACTCATTAAGCCACAGCTGGAGTACTGTGTGCAGTTCTGGTCACCACACTATGTCATGCAGTCATCACATCCTTCCCAATCAGCACCATTTGCAGCTCCTCATATACTGAGGCAGACTGAGTCCATATGCAGCAAAATCTGGATATATTCAAACTTCAGCTGTTAAATGCCAAGTCACATATTTGTTACAAAAGTGCCAGAAAATGATCTTCTCCTTCAGGAGAGAATCTGCATCTCCTTGATATTTAATGACATTATCACAGCTGAACCCCCCCCACCATAAATACCACGGGGTGGGGGGGGTTACCATTTCCTTCGGTTCTTAGCATTTAGTTCCAGGCAGATAGCTGGTAGGTTGTTGAATGAGGTAAAATTTCACGGGATCCACGGTGAGGTAGCCAATTGGATACAAAACTGGCTACCTCACCGTGGTAGTTGTAGAGGGTTGTTTTTCAAAGTGGCGGCCTGTGACCAGCGGTGCGCCTCAGGGATCAGTGCTGGGTCCACTGTTATTTGTTATTTATATTAATGATTTGGATGAGAATTTAAGAGGCATGGTTAGTAAGTTTGCAGATGACACCAAGATTGGTGGCATAGTGGACAGTGAAGAAGGTTATCTAGGATTGCAGCAGGATCTTGATCAATTGGGCCAGTGGGCTGACGAATGGCAGATGGAGTTTAGTTTAGATAAATGTGAGGTGATGCATTTTGGTAGGTTGAACCAGGGTAGGACTTACTCAGTTAATGGTAGGGCGTTGGGGAGAGTTACAGAACAAAGAGATCTAGGGGTACATGTCCATAGCTCCTTGAAAGTGGAATCACAGGTGGACAGAGTGGTGAAGAAGGCATTCGGCATGTGTGGTTTCATTGGTCAGAACATTGAATACAGGAGTTGGAACGTCTTGTTGAAGTTGTACAAGACATTAGTAAGCCACACTTGGAATACTGTGTACAGTTCTGGTCACCCTATTATAGAAAGGGTATTATTAAACTAGAAAGAGTGCAGAATAGATTTACTAGGATGCTACCAGGACTTGATGGTTTGAGTTATAAGGAGAGGCTTGCTAGACTGGGACTTTTTCCCTGGAGCGTAGGAGGCTTAGGATCTTATAATGATCTGTAAAATAATGAGGGGCATAGATGAGATAGATAGTCAAAATCGTTTCCCAAATGTAGGGGAGTCTAAAACTAGAGGGCATAGGTTTAAGGCGAGAGGGGAGAGATACAAAAGTGTCCAGAGGGGCAATTGTTTCACTCAGATGGTGGTGAGTGTCTGGAACGAGTTGCCAGAGGCAGTAGTAGAGGCGGGTACAATTTTGTCTTTAAAAAGCATTTAGACAATTACATGGGTAAGATGGGTATAGAGGGATATGGGCCAAATGCGGGCAATTGGGACTAGGTTAGTGATAAAAACTGGGCGGCATGGACAAGTTGGGCTGAAGGGCCTGCTTCCATGCTGTAAACCTCTATGACTCTATGACCATTGCAACGCTGATCCAGGAATGATGGGAGAGTTGTCTGCTAATCTGATTGGCCAGCACCTCTCCAAAGCGGAACCTCCTCCTGGTGACAGGCAGAAGTCCTGGTTTCTGCCAATCAACGTTTGTTAGATTGTGAAATGGCATTGTGCCCATCCTGCCGTCTCCGTTAATGGTGAGGGCTGAGCCTCTGCCAGCCTGAAAATTCCCCACACACAATTTCCAACTTCAGTCCTTCTTCTCTGTACTGTTTAAAATCGAGTTGCACTGAGGAGGGCGGGTGGGAGGTGGTAACCAGCAGGAGGCTTCCTTCACCATGACTGACCTGATGCCTTGAGAGTTCATGGAGTCCAGAGTCAATGTTGACGACTCCCTGGGTAACTCCCTTTCAATTGTATTACTCTGTGCTAGCATCTCTGGTAGGTCTGTTCTACCCGCGGGATGGAACATATCCCAGGGATGGTGATGAAGGAGCCTGGGACTTTGACTATAAGGTATAATTCAGTGAGTATGACTAGAGGCTGTTACTGGTCTACTCTGTTTTGACATGGTGGCACAATGGCTAGCACTGCTGTCCCACAGTGCCAGGGACCCGGGTTCAATTCCACCTTTGGGCGACTGTCGGTGTAAAGTTTGCACGTTCTCCCTGTGTCTGCATGGAATTCCTCCGGGTGCCCCAGTTTCCTCCCACAGTCCGAAGATGTGCAGGTTGGGGGAATTGACCATGTTAAATTGTCCCTTAGTATCCCAAGAATTGTAGCTTAGGCGGATGAGCCTGGTAAATGTGTGGGGTTATGGGGGTAGGGCAAGGGATGGGCCTGGGTAAGATGCTCCTCGGAGATCGGTGCAGATTTGATGGGCCGAATGGCTTTTTTCTGCACTGTAGGGATTTTATGATTCTACAAGTGAGGATGATCTGCGGCTTCGAGGAGAACTTGGCAGGTGGTGATGTTCCCATGTGTCTGCTGTCCTAATCCTTCTAGATGGTGGTGATGGTGGATTTGGAAGGTGCTGCCTAGGAGGCCTGGTGAATCAGGCGATCCAGTGATCCCATGGTCATCATTACTGAGACTAGGTTTATTTAATTTCTTGAATTTAAATTCTGCCAGCTGTCATACTGAGATTTGCACACAAATCTCTGGACCATTAGTCGAGCCCTCGGGATTACTGGCCCAGTAACATTACCCCTACACTACCGTTCCTGATAAATATTGGATGTGTATAGCTACTTTTTAAGAAATTCAACATTCTCTGCTATGCATAATTGCTGTGGTGACTGGTCTATTTTAGTATCTATGCAATAGAGCGAAACAACTGAGTACCAGCATCATTTGTAACCTACTGCACATACATGCCTCTATTACAACAATCTGGGCAATACCATTGCTGGAAACACAATGGGCTCTGTCTGCACCATAACAGTTTTTTAGAGGAAATTTAAATATCGTGTTTCATTGTTGAATAAACTGTGTTAAGTATCTTGGTTTATTCCGCTCTTCTGCCTCACACCAGTCTTTTGCAGTGAAGATTTGGTTTTTCATTTTAAACATCTGAGTTTTTTTCCTGTTATCTTGTAGTTGGGATCATGCTTACGAAAGGGAGCTGCAGTCCTTTTACAACTCGGGCGATGTTGGTGAGATTTGGTGAGAAGCAAAACCTGTTATTCCTTAGATAAGTATCAGTGGCGCTATCTTATATCTCTTTCCCCCACCCTGCCCTCTATTGGCTTTGTGATTAAAGGATATCGTCAAACTGAGAAAAAAAAAAGCAGACTTTAAAATCTTGCAATACCGTGGCTGGGATGGTAACATGTACTGAGTGAAGAGGTAGCTGTTGATAAAGCTCAAAGTCCCACTGCCAAAAATAGCGACCAATGTCGGTATCCAAGGGTCACTGCTGAGAATATTTCAGACATACTATTTATAACTTGGAACTGTCTGAGAATGACGCAGTTCTAAATGCCTTCAATAATGGGACGGCACGGTAGCACAGTTCTAAATGCCACACTCCTTCAATAATGGGACGGCACGGTAGCACAGTGGTTAGCACTGCTGCTTCACAGCTCCAGGGACCTGGGTTCGATACCCGGCTTGGGTCACTGTCTGTGTGGAGTTTGCACATTCTCCTCGTGTCTGCGTGGGTTTCCTCCGGGTGCTCCGGTTTCCTCCCACAGTCCAAAGATTTGCGGGTTAGGTTGATTGGCCATGCTAAAATTGCCCCTTAGTGTCCTGGGATGCGTAGATTAGAGGGATTAGTGGGTAAAATGTGTAGGGATATGGGGGTAGGGCCTGGGTGGGATTGTGGTCGGTGCAGACTCGATGGGCCGAATGGCCTCTTTCTGTACTGTAGGGTTTCTATGATTATTAAGGGGACATTACTGGTGGAGGGTTAGCAACCAAAAGGACATAAATTTAGAAAATTGCGTTAGCACGCTGACACAGTGGTTAGTACTGCTGCCTCACAGCACCAGGGACCTGGGTTCAATTCCCGGCTCGGGTCACTATGTGGAGTTTGCACATTCTCCCCATGTCTGCGTGGGTTTTCTCCGGCTGCTCCGGTTTCCTCCCACAGTCCAAAGATGGGTGGATTATGTGGATTGACCATGCTAGATTGCCCCTTTAGTGTCAGGGGGACTAGCTAGGGTAAATGCATGGCGTTACGGGGATAGGGCCTGGGTGGGATTGTGGTCGGTGTGGACTCGATGGGCCGAATAACCTCCTTCTGCAGTATAGGATTCTGTGAATGTGAATTATATTTTGAAAAAAATAATCAAATGTAGCTTTACATTCCAGTAGAACTGATCAACTGATTATTGTTTTATCAGCAGCAATTATGGTTCCATCAGCATTACAAAGAGAAAAATAATTACTTCCCTGTTGCTGTCTAGAAGGAAATATGTCAGAAAACTTCACAATAAGATTGTTGCACATACAAACAGAATATAGTACAGTGAAAGGCTGTTGGCATGAAATATTTTCAGTGAACCATTGATCTGGTCTTTCTTCTATAATATTCGACCCTTGGCTAAATTTTATGGTCACAGCCATAGTGACAGATTAGTGTTCAGATTAGTGTTCACTTCGAGCAGTTCAGTGTCAGTGTTTTAAATTCTTGAGCAGTATTTTTGGAATATTTATATTGACACATGAATTATCACAGAATGTTCCCTGGAGCAGATCAGAAGGATTTCACAATGTGTGCAGAGTTTATTGCTGTCTATAGCAGGGGCACTGCAGTTATTCTCTGATATTTGACCTGGTTTCATGTTCTTAATTAGCAGTTAATGACACCAGCTGGAAAATGGCCCGGATTTTCAAATGCCCACCGGGTTGGGACCCGGTGTGAGCAGATTTTCCAAATCGTGGTCCCGGAGGTCATCTCAGCATCCCAATGACTCCGGCACAGTTTGGAATTGTTGGGGAAGAGGGAAGGGGAAACCCATTCGCCGGCTCGTTAAACTCCTTAAGGAGCTTGTTTGGTCAGAAGTGTGATTTCCAACATTTGTTTTTGTGAATCCGGACAGTGCGTCGCCCCTTAGTGCCCAGCTGTCAGATTCATTGTGGAAACATCGAAACGTTGATTTGAATGTGTGTAAAATTGACGGGCCTTCGCGTTGGTCGAGTGCTGTATCTTATCTTTGTTTACATGGCCATTCTCCCCTGTGTTCCAGCAACTGTAGTAAGAAGTCTCACAACACCAGGTTAAAGTCCAACAGGTTTATTTGGTAGCAAAAGCCACTAGCTTTCGGAGCGCTGCTCCTTCGTCAGGTAAGTGGGAGTTCTGTTCACAAACAGGGCATATAAAGACACAAACTCAATTAACAAAATAATGGTTGGAATGCGAGTCTTTACAGGTAATCAAGTCTTAAAGGTACAGACATTGTGAGTGGAGAGAGCGTTAAACACAGGTTACAGAGATGTGTATTGTCTTCAGCCAGGACAGTTAGTGAGATTTTGCAAGCCCAGGCAAGTCGTGGGGGTTCCAGATAGTGTGACATGAACCCAAGATCCTAGTTGAGGCCGTCCTCATGTGCAGAACTTGGCTATCAGTTTCTGCTCAGCGACTCTGCGTTGTGTGTACATTGGGGAGACCATGCAGACGCTACGACAATGGATGAATGAACACCGCTCGACAATCATCAGACAAGAGTGTTCTCTTCCTGTTGGGGAACACTTGGAGCGGTCACGGGCATTTGGCCTCTGATCTTCGGGTAAGCGTTCTCCAAGGCGGCCTTCATGACACACAACAACGCAGAGTCGCTGAGCAGAGACTGATAGGCAAGTTCCGCACACATGAGGATGGCCTCAACTAGGATCTTGGGTTCATGTCACACTATCTGGAACCCCCATGACTTGCCTGGGCTTGCAAAATCTCACTAACTGTCCTGTCTGGAGACAATACACATCTCTTTAACCTGTGCTTAACACTCTCTCCACTCACATTGCCTGTACCTTTAAGACTTGATTACCTGTAAAGTCTCGCATTCCAACCATTATTTTGTAAATTGAGTTTGTGTCTTTATATGCTCTGTTTGTGAACAGAACTCCCACTCACCTGACAAAGGAGCAGCGCTCCGAAAGCTAGTGGCTTTTGCTACCAAATAAACCTGTTGGACTTTAACCTGGTGTTGTGAGACTTCTTACTGTGTTTATAATTTTGCATGGCCCACAGATCCCTCAGGTATGTGGTTTATTGTTTGTTTGTTCTCCCTTGTTTGAGAGGCTCATTTTATTAATCAATCCATGGCAATAAATACTGATGTAATTTCTCAGAGATAATCATTGGTCAACAACCCCTGTTGTCCTTTAGGTTTGGTGAAGAAAGCATGGATCGTATAATAACCTGGATGGAAATGCAAAAAATCCCCAAGGATGTGGCCCTGCTGGATATTGGGACAGGAAATGGTGTTTTTTTGATTGAACTCGTAAGTGTATTTCGTAACCTAAAAACATTTGAGTGAAATGTAATTCATCGTAACCAAAATTAACATTCTACCCACACTCCAGCTACCTCTCCGTTACCCAGATCCTTGCCAGAGTTTCATAGCTTTGGCCTTGATATCTTCACCTTCTGATTCTCTGACATTGGTCTTCTTCTCATTCCCTGCTTCTCTGTTGGTGGCCATTCTTTTGGCTGTCTTGTCCTTAACCATTTGAACCTCCTCTCCCAGGAGTTCTGGTTGGTTAACCTCCTTCAGCCCACCCTCTGACTATGGTTTCATCTCTCCTAAACCATTTCTCCCCAGTGCCCAGGTGAAGTCGATTTGCTGCCCCATCTCCCTATAAAGTGCTCTGAGACACCTCTGAATGTAATTAACGTTATGGAAATGTAAATGGTTTCCTTAAAAAAAACATTGCAAGTGAATATCAATTTCCATATGTGTTTCCCATCCCTGGCTTGCTGCCCAGCTGTATTTGGAACTGTCGGATCCAGGATACAGCTCTCGTGTAGATGATCACATGCATGTGCAGGGCAAGTCTGTGAGATTGAGAATGTAGGTAGGTGCCTCTGGATTCTCTGCATATTTTATATCATATATATACATCATATGTTAAGCTGTTATCAGCGGCATGGTGGCACAGTGGTTGGCACAGCTGCCTCACAATGCCAGGGACCTGGGTTTGATTCCCAGCTTGGGGTCACTGTCTGTGTGGAGTTTGCACATTCTCCCCGTGTCTGCATGGCTTTTCTCTGGGTGCTCTGGTTTCCTCCCACAGTAAGAAGTCTCACAACACCAGGTTAAAGTCCAACATGTTTATTTGGTAGCAAAAGCCACAAGCTTTCGGAGTGCTCGCTGCCACAGCAACCTCTGCAAGACATGCCGGATCATCGACACGGATGCCATCATCTCACGTGAGAACACCATCTACCAGGTACACGGTACATTCACTTGCAACTCGGCCAACATTGCCTACCCGATACGCTGCAGGAAAGATTTCCTGAGGTATGGTACATTGGGGAGACTATGCAGACGCTACGACAATGGATGAATGAACACAGCTCGACAATCACCAGGCAAGAGTGTTCTCTTCCTGTTGGGGAACACTTCAGCGGTCATGGGCATTCGGCCTCTGATCTTCGGGTAAGCGTTCTCCAAGGCGGCCTTCACGACACACGACAGCGCAGAGTCGCTGAGCAGAGACTGATAGCCAAGTTCCGCACACATGAGGACGGCCTCAACCGGGATCATGTCACACTATCTGTAACCCTCACGACTTGCCTGGGCTTGCAAAATCTCACTAACTGTCCTGGCTGGAGACAATACACATCTCTTTAACCTGTGCTTAACCCTCTCTCCACTCACATTGTCTGTACCTTTAAGACTTGATTACCTGTAAAGACTCGCATTCCAACCATTATTTTATAAATTGAGTTTGCGTCTTTATATGCCCTGTTTGTGAACTGAAATCCCACTCACCTGACGAAGGAGCAGCGAGCGCTCCGAAAGCTAGTGGCTTTTGCTACCAAATAAACATGTTGGACTTTAACCTGGTGTTGTGAGACTTCTTACTGTGTTTACCCCAGTCCAACGCCGGCATCTCCACATCATTCCTCCCACAGTCCAAAGATGTGCTGGTTAAGTTCAATGGCCTTGCTAAATTCTCGCTTCAGTGAACAGGCGCCGGAGTGTGGCGACTAGGGGATTTTCACAGTAACTTCATTGCAGTGTTAATGTAAGCCTACTTGTGACACTAATAAATAAGCTTTAAAAACTTTAAACTGATCGTATATTAAGCTGGTCATATATTAAACTGATCTTCCTCTTCACCCTGTCTGTAACTGTAAACTACATTCTGCACCTATCCTTTCCTTCTCCCCTATGTACTCTATGAACAGTATATTTTGTCTGTATAGTGTGCAAGAAACAATACTTTTCACTGTATCCCATTACATGTAACAATAATAAATCAAATCAAGTATTTAAAAATTCAAAGCAAATTTGGAAAGTTCTCAGAAGGCCCAAGAGAATGCCTGAGCACTTTGTATACAGGGTTTGACATGATACTGAAGTTATACTCTATTATTTCAATTCAAAGTCGTGTGACCCTGCTTCCTGTAGCAGATTTCGCGCTACTCTTCCTGTTGCAGTCAAATTGGCAAAGTATAACACCTCGTGCAGCATTGCCGCAAAGTACAAATCACTTCACAGCAGTGCTAGACTTCCTGTACATCATTTGAGATTTTCAGTTTTTAAAAATGAGAATGGAAGGACAATTCTCAAGCCTGAAAACTTGGCAGTGTGAAAATGTGCTAGCATCAGGAATATTAATGGTTGGAGACAGGCAAAAAGCAGACCATTTGATATTTCATACCGAATGTGCTATTTTTTTATTCATTAAAGGCAAAATCAGGATTTACTAACTTGACTGGAATCGATAATTCTTCTACTGCTGTGGACCTTGCTAAAGCTATTGCTGAAAAGGAAGGGGTGAGGTCTTTGAAATTACAGGTATGGATTTTAGCAAGTGTTTCCTCCAAACATCAAACTCATGTCAGATTTATCACCAACAAATATATCTTTCTTTTCATTGCTCTTTCAAATGATTTAATTATTTTGCCCTGACAAGAACTCTATGCTCCTGGGCCTGGCTAAACCTGCCATAAACGGGTCCAGGCAGCGGGCGACCAAAGGGGGTCGCCCGACCCGACTGTCTGCCCCTCTATCGCAGCTACATTTGCGGCCGGGTGTCGCTGGAGAGGGAGCATGCGGTGTCCGAGGGCACTGTTGATGCCTTCCATGCCCGCTGGGCATCGCAGGGGTGGGGGTGTATTATCGACCTCTTTAATCATATTTTAGTTTGATGTTTTAAGTTTCCTTTCTGCTTTGTCTTTTGTTTCGGGCGGTTCCTTTCTTTTTGGGGGCTGCCCTTTTTAGTTTCTCCTTCGGTTAGTTTGATTTAGTTTACTTGTTTAGTCCAAAAGATTGAAAAGAACTCTATAGCATTCACAAGTTGAGAAGCAACTCTCTCCAGCTTTCTGCTAATATCAGTCTTGTGATAACCCCCATGATCTGCATGGGGAATCACTAATTGACCTCATTGGATACCTGCTCCCTGGGGATTGGTAATTAACCAGCCAGGTGGAGCTTGTATACCAAGCCTTGTATACAACAACTCCCTGAGAGGGTCCACTAACCTTTTAGTCCAGGTTGGGGCTTGTGGTTATTGTTTATTTTCATCTCGTGCAATAAAAGAACTGTTCCTTCACAGCCGACTCCTGGAGTCATTATAAGTCTCTGACTGGCAATGGAGAAGTGGTTGATGTTTCTGCAAATAACTACCCGCTCTGAGGAGAATCATATCGGTTGCACTGAACCTTTTTTCGTGTGGCTTGGATGAGGTTGGGAATTCGCCCCATTCAAAAACACTGACACAAACCTGCATCTTACTGGCCTCTGGTGTAGCTTGTTGATACATCAATGTGCTGTGTCATAAGGCTCCCTAGAATTTTTCTTTAAAACTTCCCTTGTGAATTTCTAATTTTTCCAAAACTGTGACTTGGAGATCATTTCCTTCTCTGTGTTCCTCCACCTCATTCCCTCACCCATTGAAGACAGCGACTTAGCCAATGACTGGGGTTATGGTTCCAATAATGTAGCAACTCACTTGTCAAGGTACTCTTACTCTGGGTGGCCTAGGACATCCTGGTTTGGATGATCCAATTTGCCTATTGCCTTTACCCACTGAGTTGTCTGTGGTTTTATTGTAAATTTTCCAGTTCTTAAGCCCTTTGAAGGGGGAGGTGGTGGTGTGGTGGAATTATCACTGGACTAGTAATCCAGAGACCAGGGTAATGCACTGGGTTCCCCGGTTTGAATCCCACCAGAGCAGATGGTGAAATTTTTAGTTCAATTAAAATCTAGAATTAAAAGTCTAATGATGAACATGGAACCATTGTCGACTATTGTAAAAACTCATCTGGTTCACTGATGTCCTTTAGAGAAAGAAATCTGCCATCCTCACCTGGTCTGGCCTACATGTGACTCCAGGCCCATACCGATATGGTTGTATAATAACTCCAGGAGTTGGCTGTAAAGGAACAGTGTTTTATTGCACAAAATAAAGGAAAGCAAAGCGAAAACTGTGGTGAACACAACAGGTCCTAACGGGACGAAGGAATACCCCACTCGGGGGCCTGCTTTATACAGGCCTCGGTATATGAGCTCCACCTGGTTAGTTAATTACCAATCCCCAGAGAGCTTGTATTCAATGAGTCCTACAAGGAGGTCAATCAGTGATTCCCCATACAAGTCATGGGGGTTATCACAGGTTGACTACTAAAATGCCCTCAGTTCAAGGTTAATTAGGAATGGGTGATAAAAGCTGGCCCAGCCAACCATGCCCAAATCCCATGAATGAATTTAAAGAAACAGCAACGCCAGGAGAGGGCTGTGCCCCAGAACTGGATAGCAGAGAAGACATTGCTGTAAGATGAAGTGATTGCTGACCTTGAGGATAACAGAAAAGTGGAGAAGGATGGAAAGAGAGAGAAAGAGCAGCGACGGTCACAACCGTACAAGACATCATTTGTGACTTTGATCAGAATGGTCTCTGTAATGTGGATGGGTCAGAGCTAGGTTAGAATGATTTGAAGAGGGAATGGTGAGAGAAGTAGGAATGTAGTTGCAGGACAGTCCAGGACTTGAGAACAAAGAAAAACCTAAGAATGGTCAGTTGTTAAAGAAAGGAGATTTTAAAAATTTGGTCTTGTAATATGGATAACACTGGCAAGACAGCACTCATTGTCCTCCTAGTTGTCCTGAGGGCAGTAAAAGTCAACCACCTAATGTGGGATTGGAGTCTTACATGGATGAGACCAAGTAGGGGAGAACCTTCCCTTAAGATATTACTGAATGAGTTGAGTCTTTATGACAATCTGTCAGATTCGATGGCAGTTTTCTGGGGCTAGCCCATGCTTTATTGAATTTCACCAGTGAGATCTGAATCGGATTGCAGGTTAACAACCATCACCACTATGGCTTTGATCCCTACAAGAACAGTTTCTCAAGCAGAAAAACAGCAGTTTTGAGGATAGTGCCAGACAAGAGAGTTCAGGAGAGGCAGGGAATGAGTTGCGATGCCCCAGAAGGCAGCCACTGCAATGCAAACAGCTTCAAGTTTGGATTCGTAGCTCGTCGCGTTCCCCGTGTATTAGTTCTGGGGGGTAATCCTCAAAAGTGTCAGTCGAGCGGGAAAGGAATGTGGACGATATGCTCTCAAGTGTTCAGAGAAACTGGGAGGCAACTTGTACATTCCTAAATGGAAGGGTTAGCTGGAATGTAGAGTTAATGCAATTAAAATAGATCTTTGGGTGTAATTGGCTCATAAATTATACAGAGTAATTGCTCGAAGTTAATTGCTGGTAACATAACAAACGAAGGAGGTGTGTTCTGATGCCAAGTTTATTTTTAATCCTTGCAAGTCCTTTGTCTGTGTTGGAATTTTAAGCATTTCTCAGGCATGCTGCTCAAGCTGTGGCACCAACCAATAGTTTTAACTGCACTGACATTGATTCTGCATCAGCTCCCCCTCGTGACTAAGTGCTGCAAATAATAGGATAATTGAAGGCACTGGAAATTGTTTTACTCACAGTTTGGATAAATGTAGCAATAATGAATTGTTGCCATGTTCACTTTTTACACATTAATCAATTCTTGCTATCGGTCGGTAGGGAATTTTTAACTTTAGCCCACAATTAAATTCCTCCTTTTAATCATCATAGATAACTGTCCTGCTTGAAGAAGGGAATGTGCCAAATATTCATCAGAGCTAATTGTAATGGTCCACATCGCTCTGCTGTATTGATCAATCATCCAACTTGGCCACATAGATGAGCTTATGGATAATTGTAATAATGACGGTTTTAGCTAAATGATTATTCCTGGGTGGAAGAAATGTGATCACAATATCCCCGTGTCTGCGTGGGTTTCCTCCGGGTGCTCTGGTTTCCTCCCACAGTCCAAAGATGTGCGGTTAGGTTGATTGACCATGCTAAATTGCCCCTTAATGTCAGGGGGATCAGGAGAGTAAATATGTGGGGTTACAGGGATAGGATGGTGCCTGGGTGGGATTATTGTCGGTGCAAGCTCGATGGGCCAAATGGCCTCCTTCTGCACTATAGATTATATGAATAACACAAGTTTCCCCCCATCCAAACCCTCGTCTGTGCCAATAAACTGGAGCAGTTGGAACGTCTGAAATTTTATTCTTAATATGGCTTTTTTTATTTTTAGGTGGCAGACTTTTTGCATCCAGCTCCTAACATTTCTCAGTATGACATTTGCATAGACAAGGGAACCTTTGATGCCATTAGCCTTAGTCCTGACCGTCCAGCTGAAAAACGGAGTTTATATCAGCGGACCTTGCATAGTGTTCTGCAGGATGGAGGCCTGTTCATTGTAACATCGTGTAACTGGACCAGAGAGGAACTGGTCAATCACTTCAGTGAAGGTATTTCATTTCTATCATCATTTCACTGGTCTTTTAAATTACCAGCTTTATTATCTTTAAGCCTGAGACGAAACATTTTATTGAGTAAGGAAGATAGCTTCAAAGCCATATTTTAGCATTCTGACATTGTTATTTTTTGCTGTGCATCATTTCTGTGCAGTAGGTGAAGCTATTTATAGTTGGATTATTCTGGGTTGTATGAAATGTGTTTGAAATAGAAACTCTAATAAAAGTGTACAAATACCTGACAATGTAAGAAATCTTTGACTTACAAGCCTCCTTTTACCTTTTCCATCACTAAGTTTGATTTCTGGATGGTGGCGCCTGGAATTCACTGTTTGAATGGGTGGTTAAGGCTGAAACGCTCAACTCATTTAAAAGGTACCTGGATCTTCACCTGAAGTGCTGTCTTTTTATTCATTCTTGAGACATGGGCATCACTGGCTGGCCGGCATTTATTGCCCGTCCCTAGTTGCCCTTGTTCAGAGGCCAGTTGAGAGCCAACCACATTGCTGTGGCTCTGGTGTCACATGTAGGCCAGACCGGGTAAGGACGGCAGATTTCCTTCCCGAAAGGACATTAGTAAACCAGATGGATTTTTCTGACAATCAACAATGGTTTCATGGTCATCAGTAGATTCATAATTTCAGCTATTTTTCATTGAATTCAAATTCCACCATCTGCCGTGGCAGGATTCAAACCCCCGGGTCCCCAGAACATTAGCTGAGTTTCTGGATTAATAGTCTAGTGATAATATCACTAGGCCATCGCCTCCCCTGTAACCTGCAAGGCTACGGACTGGATGCTGGAAAGTGGGATTATATTTTTGTTTCCTCGTATTTTTTGGCCAGTGCTGATAAGGTGGGCTGAATGGCCTCTTTCTGCGCTGTAACTTATGCCTGTTCTACAAACCACTTCCTCGTGGCTGTAACCTTCCATGGCATTATCTTTGTCCTTTTTCAGGCAACTACTGAAGGAGATCAATGAATGCCAGGAGATTTTGGTTGCTTCCCCCAGATGCCTTCAGTCTAGTAAATAGATCAGTCTCGCTCAGCACCAGTGCTATGAAATAAAAGCTGCAAGATGATCCCTGCGCGCATCTGTTGAACCAAATTAGACAAGTACAGGAATTCTGGCAGACCTCGGTATATTTTAACAATGTGGAATGCCAATAACCTCTATATTGATGGGCCAGACCACTCCTGGCTTCTACTGCTTCATTTAAGTACCCCCCGAGAAACATGTTTCAAAGTACCCAATTAACTTTCTAGAGATAATATAGTTGCTACGTTCAGTAACTGTAATGTGCTCTTTTTATTTGTTTTATTGCAGGATTTGAGATGCTGCAGGAGTTGCCAACACCTAAATTCCAGTTTGGAGGAAAGGTTGGAAATAGTGTCACGGCGCTGGTGTTCAAACGGAAAGAATGAGCCAGGATAGCTGCAGATCACAAGACTCTCCCTGTGTTCAGCTCCAAACTGCTGCTTTTCTAGAATCTGAATCCTTAAACAAACTGCAACTTGTTCCATGCGATTTGATTTTTCTATTATTTATGCACCTTAACTTCAAGATGTTCTAGTCAATGAACACTCCTTTGTGAAAATGATTACTTTCAGTCTGAGGTCAATCACTCAACAGAGCTCGAAGCTGTAACTGAAACAGTTATAAAAAAAAATGTACCCTAAAATGACATGCAGCTTTTATGACGAAGAACTTGTTATTAGTCCCCCACCTTGCATCGATCAGACTGTAACATCTCAGCCTTCACAAAGTGCACTAATGGCCTCTGGTGGCAGCAGACTGGGAATGCATGAATCTGTGGCATCACAGTTACACGATCTGTACTTGGGAAGATCTTCAGTGTGAAAACAACAGATTGCAGTTCAGTCATTCATTCCAAGAATGCAGTGAATTCATAACAGCCTTATTTTGCACCATGTTCTTAGTCTGTATGAAAAACATCAGAGATTGTTTTGGTGGGTGTTACATGTCAGAATGATTGTGGGTGATTTGAAAGCTGTAAAGAACTTAGGCTCTCAACCTTAAAGATGTTAGACAACACGTTGTGTAGGGTTTGCATATTACAAATGTAAGTATTTACAAGTTCTTGTGCCTTGGCAATGATGAATTGTGTTTGATAGTCAATTACCTTGGTAAATAAAACTCATTTTTTTTAAAAAATGACACAACATTTAGAATTGGTACAAAAACAGAAAATGCTGGAAAACTCAGCAGGTCTGACAATACCTGTGGAGAGAGAATAGAGCCAACGTTTCGCGTCTAGATGACCCTTCATCGGGTTCTGACGAAGGGTCATCCAGACTCGAAATGTTGGCTCTATCCTCTCTCCACAGATGCTATCAGACCTGCTGAGGTTTTCCAGCATTTTCTGTTTTTGTTTCCGATTCCAGCATCCGCAGTATTTTGCTTTTAATTTACAATTGGTACTGGAGAAGCCAGGAATTGCCACTGGAGGTAGTAACTCAGAAAAGAAAAAAGAGGGGAGAAAATAACAGCTGCATGTTGAATTTGGCCTCTAGCAGAGTGAAGTTCGAGTCCAATACTGCTAAAAGGGAGTCCTTGAATGCTTTCCTATTTCCCTTGTTTTTTCTTTAACTGTTTCTTTCCCTCCATTCTGAAGGTGCCAATCCTTGCTGGGATGCAGATTACAGTTGCTAGATTTGGAAAGGTCAGACAATCAATCCTGCAATATCTTTCACCCAAGTGGCTAGCCTTCATGACTATTGTGAGAAACTATTGATCGTGGAGGGCAACCCCCATTCTATCCTGCTACATTAGCCACGCACATTAGATTGCAATCGGTAACAAGAGCAATGGTGAATTATTGCCCCTTCCCTCATGCTCAGGGCATTTGAAGCCAGTTGGGGGTGAAATTGGCGTTCAGCAGAAGCAGAAAACAGAGTCATAGAGGATTACAGCATGGAAACAGGCCCTTCAGCCCAACTTGTCCATGCCGCCCAGTTTTTACTATTCAGCTAGCCCCAACTGCCTGCATTTGGCCCATATCCCTCTATACCCATCTTACACATGTAACCATCTAAATGCTTTTTAAAAGACAACATTGTACCCGCCTCTACTACTACCTCTGACAGCTCGTTCCAGACACTCACCACCCTCTGTGTGAAAAAATTGCCCCTCCGGACCTTTTGTATCTCTCCCCTCTCACCTTAAACTTATGCCCTCTAGTTTTAGACTCCCCCTAACTTTGGGAAATTGATTATGAGTTACACCAATTTTACACTTGTCCACTTTTTTGTATTGCTTTCAATGGAAAAGAGGTGGAAAATAGACTGTCAATTGACTATCACCTCTTTTGCGTGACTGCTGAAGATCAGTTTCACACTCCTTGTATCTGCTTGCCTTGGGAAAGGTCAGTTAACTTGGAGAAAAGGAATCAAATCTAATTGCAGTGGATAATGGGGATTCTGGTCCTGCTTTCTCGCCCTAGCCCCAATTTACTGAGGCTAATATTGGCCCATCTGCTGCCACCTCGGCCGAGATCAAATCATACCTGAGACCTTGTTGGTTGGCATAGCTCAGTACCACGACAACAGGTGAATTTACACCCTGAACCATCAGAAGAATTCAGTTCACCCTTTTTTGTGGAACAATGCTTACTGTGATCTGAAAGCAATAGTTCAAACAAATTATTCTGATACTTTCCCGATAGATATTTGTTATGTTGTACTGTTTTCTGAAAGTGACATTGATTTAATTTAGTGTGTTTTAACCATTTAACCTCAGGAAGCATTATGTGTGCGAGCAGATGATAACACAAGCGATGCCAATCTTAAATTTATGCTACAACAAAATATGCTGGAAAATCTCAGCAGGTCTGACAGCATCTGTGGAGAGAGAATGGAGCCAACGTTTCGAGTCCGGATAACCCTTCGTCAGAGCTTAAATTTGTGCTAAACCTTTTCATCAATTGGAGAAACATACAATAGAAAACTTGATCTTAGCTTCTGGTAATAGAAATGATGTGTGTGTTAGAAAGTTAGGCTGTTGAGTCATTTAACATTTTGAGAAGAGGTCTCTTCCCAACTTTCCTCTTTAACTTTATCAGCATGACCCTGTTATTTCCTTCTTCCCCATATGTTTATCTGGTTTCCCCTTAACTGCACTTATAACATTCACCTCACCTCACTCCATGTGATAACAATTTCCACATTCTTACTGCCCTCAGAGTAAAGAAGCTTCTTTTGAGTTCCGATTTGATTTCCTGGTGACGATTGTTGTTGGCTCCTAGATTTTTTCTGATGGAATAGTTTGTGAGGGAGATAACCTGCTTGAAGACACCCCATCCACCACCTTAAACATTCATTCCTCCCAGCGCCCACATACAGTCGTGCCAGTATGTACCATCTACAGGATGCACTGTACCAACTCACCTTCATCAACACCTCGCAAACCCATAACTGCTACCACGTAGAAGAACAAGATCAGCAGGTACATGGAAACACCACCACCTGCAAATTCCCCTCCAAGCCACACACCATTCCTTCACTGTCACTGGGTCAACGTCCTGGAACTCCCTCTCTAACAGCATTGTAGTGTACCTGCCCACGTAGACTGCAGCAGTTCAGTGCTTGACCCCCATGAGACACCGGGCGCTAGGCAGAATACACCCAGGACGAGACACCAGTCCATCACTGGGCACACATACACACACACAGACAATCAAGACGAAATTTAGCATGGCCAATCCACCTTTCCTGTATATCTTTGGACTGCGGGAGGAAACCAGAGCACCCGGAGGAAACCCACGCAGACACGGGGAGAATGTGCAATCTCCACATAGGCAGCCACCAAGGCCGGAATCAAACCTGAATTCCTGGAGCTGTGAGGCAGCAATGCTAACAATCGCGCCACCTCTACACCAAATATCTCATTCTTGAAATTACCCCTTATTGCAACTGGAAGATTATTTGTTACTTTTCAGCTCTTTCCAATGGATGTTGCTAGCACGGGCAGCACGGTGGCACAGTGGTCAGCACTGCTGCCTCACAGCGCCAGAGACCCGGATTCAATTCCTGGCTTGGGTCACTGCCTGTGCAGAGTCTGCACATTCTCCCCGTGTCTGCGTGGGTTTCCTCCCACAGTCCAAAAGATGTGCTGGTTAGGTGCATTGGCCATGCTGAATTCTCTCTCAGTGTACCTGAACAGGCGCTGGATTGTGGCAACTGGGGGATTTTCACAGTAACTTCATTACAGTGTGAATGTAAGCTGACTTGTGACAAATAATTTAACTTTAACTTTAGTGGTGTCACTTTGCATTGCATATATTTCTGCATCTTGGAGACCAGTCTTAGTCTTAGATTGTGTCAATGCTACCTTCCAGTAGACACCTTAATCAAAGTTGGGAAGTTGCTTCATGCATGTTATTCTCCATCCAATTGAATATATAAAGATTTTACATAGAATCTGGTTGAAAACTTGACCAAAATGAGGAGGATGAGTTTGGATCAACAATTCTGTAGGAGTGTTCAACCACTTTGTTCTGTCAATTCAGGATAATTTTTTTTAAAAAACGGTTTTCACTTTTTTATGGAGAAAGTTTAACATTTTGAGGCCTTTTAAGAATGAATAATGGGATATGTTGTAATCTCATGTCTGCAAAACTATCAAGTGAACAGTAGGTGGTGGTGTATGCCATACAGATCAGTCACCCAGAACGTTGATCGAAAATATATTTGATCAGCTTCTCGAGATTGGTGTATTCTTTGCCTAAAGTAACTATTAACACTTCCTTATAAGTGTTGTACAAAGGATGCCTAGATTTGAGGCACAGAGAGACTAAGGCTGGAATTTTACTGCCCCGCCCGCCACAGGAATTGGAACGGGGGGGGGGGGGGCGCACAATGGGAAGGTCCGTTGACCTCGAGCGTGATTTTACGGTTTAGGGAGGAGTGAGGCCGCAAAATCCTGCCCAATGTTTATCTAGGGGCAGTCATAGAATCCGTACAGTGCAGAAGGAGGCCGGATATTCAGCCTATTGAGTCTGCACCTACTCTCCAACAGAAGATCTTCCCCAGGCCTTATCCCCGTAACCCCATGTATTTATCCCACTAATCCCCCTAACCTACAGATCTTCGGACACTAAGGGGCAATTTACCATGGCTAATCCACCTAACCAGCACACCTTTGACAACCAGGGGGCAATTTAGCATGGCCAATCCACCTTCGTTGCTCATCTTTGGACTTTGGGAGGAACTGGAGCATCCTGAGGAAACACGGGGAGACATGTGCAAACCCCACACAGACAGTAACCCAAGGCTGGAATCGAACCCTGGTCCCCGTCGCTGTGAGGCAATGTAAGTTCTCACGTTTATAGTTCATCTGGAGAATTGGGAAAGACAGTAAGGTGAACTTGGAATCATTTGTTGGAGAAGATCAAAAAAATGAGAGGATAATGATTTGGGGAGAAGGTGCCAACTCAATAAAGGGAGGGGAAAGATGGTGGAGCAGAAGAGCTTGCGCCTGGGTTTACGGTCAATTTGCAATCACAGTGGAAATGGAAGCCATGGAATTTAAGACACTTAACAGAGTTTGCAACATTCACATCAAACAGCAGTGTTAGGAGTTTAAGGACAGGGGTTGGTCAAAGAAGCAGTGCCTGGAGCAGGAAATAGTTCAGACAGGCAGGAGTCATGATCAGGCAGGAAGTCAGAGACTAGTTTGTGGCCTGCATGAAGATTGCAGAATAGACTGCAAAGGTCAGTAAAGTAATCCAGCACAGGGGTCAAAGGAGTCTTATGTGCCAGTCAAAGAATGTGGTGTCTGCATAATAATGTGAAGTAGATAGCATAGAGTACGTTACTCTTGATTACTTAATTTAATTTTGTTACGCTTACTCAGTGTCCCACAGAACAGTGTGATCAACCTGTGTGTAATTACAGAGCTCCCTGACTAAGTTTACCATCCACACCTAATATTACCAGATGTACTGAATGGAATTCCTTACATGGTATGTTTCTCGTTCCTCTCAGATTATACTCTGACTGCAATATACCTCTAAATTTGTCATTTTAATTTTGTTTGAAATCCATTCCCACTATGTGCAAGACACTGCAATTAATAATCGTGAAGTTAATTGCACTGGGAAAACAGAAAAAGCAAGGCTCCCTTGAAGAATCTGTTGGAGATGTGAAATTTCCTGGTGGTACAATGAGGGTTGATGAAATGTGTTTTACTGAATAACCTTTAACCCATATTAATCGTGTCGCTATTGATGTTCAATAGCCTTTATATACGAATCGCCACACCTCTAATTGCAGCTTCCTGGTTCTATTATTTTCAGAAATGTTTGACCTCACTGTTTTCTAAACATACAAGCCACCTTTATGTTATACCAAAATGACTCAGTAACTTGTTCACAATACTATGTTATTTTTGGCGCCTGTACTTTGTCCCCGTTTTCTACTGTGGAAAGAATGACAATTTCAAAGCTGTGATTTGTGAAAGTAGTGTGTTTTCAATTATTTCTGTGTAGCGCTGTAAACAGGCTAATCTATGGAAATGAGTAGCCCTGGGGTGACGATTGAGGTACAGGGAAATTCTTTCACTCAGTACTGCTGGCTCTGTAGCGCACAAGCCGACAACAGACTCCCTGAACGTACCTTATTTCAGCTGTTGCCAAGTAACCTGAATTCCAATCCATTTTTCTGATTAACTGTGGCTATCTCCACTTATTATCCAATCGTGTAATTTTTCTTTATCCGCCCCATCCAAAAAACCTCAGAAACCCGTAATATACACCATCTGCACTCAACTTTGCTGCCCATGGCCCAGAGACTTGGATTGTAGGTCTTTGTTTGCAAACCCCTCACAGGCCTCACTGTTCTCCTTATTGTGTATATTCTTCAGCTATGTACTCGAGCCCATATCCTCTATTCCATTTCCTCTGGATTATTTCTTGTCCCTTGCATGCTCCGCTTGATTACTGCCTAATCTTTAGCCATTACACCTCTGCCCTCTGAACCTTTATTCAAAACCTCTTTGCTTTCTACGTCTCTCAGAACCTTCCTTTGACTGTGTCTTTAATCTCCAACTCCTCAGATTCCTTTACTTCTCTTCTCATCCATTTAAATAAATAATTCATGAGTTGTGGGTGTCACTAGCAAGGCCAGCATTTGTTGTCAGCTCCTAATTGCCCTTGAGAAGGTGGCAATGAGCCGCCTTCTTGAACCACAGCAGTTTATGTGGTGTAGATACAGTACTGTTCGGGATGGAGTTCCGGGACTTTGGCCCTGTGATGCAATTCCAAGTCGAGATGGTGTGTAGCTGGGAAGGAAATTTGAAGATGTTGGTGTTCCCATGGGCGGCACGGTGGCACAGTGATTACCACTGCTACCTCACAGCACCAGGGACCCAGGTTCAATTTTGGCCTTGGGTGACTGTCTGTGTGGAGTTGGCAGATTCTCCCGGTGTCTGCGTGGGTTTCCTCCGGGTGCTCCGGTTTCCTCCCACACTCCCAAAGTTGTGTCGGTGAGGTTGATTGGCCATGCTAAATTGACCCTAGTGTCAGGGGGATGACCAGGGTAAATATGAGGGGTTATGGGAATAGGGCCTGGGTGGGATTGTGGTCAGTGCAGACTAGATGGGTCGAATGGCCTCCTTCTGCACTGTAGGGATTTTATGATTCTACCTGCTGACCTTGTCCTTTTAGGTGGTAGAGGTTATGGGTTTGGAAAATTCTGTCGAAGGAGCCTTGGCGAGTTTCTACAGTGCATCTTGTAGATGATGCACATCTGGCCATAGTGTGCCTGTGGTGGAGGGAATGAATGTTTAAGGTGGTGGACAGGGTATGAATCAAGTTGGTTCCTTTGTGCTGGAAGTTCTTGAGCATTGTTGGAATGTTCCAGGCAAGTGAGGAGTATTCCATCAATCTCCTGATTTGTGCCTTGTGGATGGTGGACAGTCTTTTCGAAAGTGAGTTACTTGCTGCAGAATTCCCAGCCTTTAACCTAATCATATAGTCACAATATTTAGATCGCTGGCCCAGTTCATTTTCTGATCAATGGTGACGTCCAGGATGTTTGTTGATGGTGGGGGATTTGGTGATGGCAATGCCGTTGAATGTCAAAGGAAGATTGTTAGATTCTCCTCTGTTTGAGATGGTCATTGCCTGACACTTATGTTGAGCAATTGTTACCTACCAGTTATCAGCCCAAATTGAATAAATACATCATAACTTGAAGGAGATACAATTATTGAAGGCAGAAGATTTAATTATTTTAGAGAACCCTGGAGTCATACTTAAAACTTTTTGTCACTTGCTACAGTTTGCAGTATTTTAAAACCTGAAAATAACCTGGAAATTGCAACATTTTCATCTAAAAAACATACAGAACTTTATTGAAAGCAACTCTATTTGGAGTCTGGGAATTAACTATTTTTCATTGTGGAGTTAGGCAAGCAGAGTTTATGTAGATGAGAGAAGAGTTACACTCCACATTAGGCAGCAGATATTCTAATCCTTGAAGGAAAATATTTTAACTAATATGTGTATGAAATTGCTAAATATTAAATTTAAACCCCATCTTATTGAGCATTTGTTCATTCCGGTTAAGGATGTAGGGAACAAAATTTAGAGTTGTACAGGTTTTCTTTCAAATGACTGCCTTTCCCTGCTCTTCCCTTGACAGCAACTGATTGTGTCCGGTGCATTTCTTCATTGTGGTAAACGTCACCCTGCTTTTCACCAGGATTGCTATTGTGGTCAGTAGTGCTTGTAACTCGCTGGATTGGCATTTTTCCTCTGCTTTCGACCCACTTGTTCTAGAAGTAACACTTGAATAGAGCGTACTCCTAATTGATTTTATTCTCTGGGTGCTGCTCCAATTGCCTTAGTTATAACTCACAAGGTAATCCATAAACTCAAAGTAAATGGTGTCTCTTTGTCACAATTAGCAGTTGAGCAAGCAATCAAAGCATTAAATCCTGAATTGCCAGTACACTTTAATTAAACCTTCCACTACTTTTCACAGTATCTGATAGTGCAGACTTAATGAATGATCTCTTATCATTGAAGATTCAGGATTGCTGCTAAATTGTATCTCAACATAAAAGTCTAAAATAAGAAACTTGCACTGAGATACTGCCCAGGTAATGCAAAATGCTAGAACGTTCCTCCGCTTCTCCGATCCTCAGCGTATTAATATTTTTCCTGTACTGCTAATGCTTTAAAGGCTGAAAGAAAATAAGATCACAATGCAAAATGGCCTCGTGATATTATTGCTAGATTATTAATCCAGAAACTCAGCTAATGTTCTGGGGACCCGGGTTCGAATCCCACCACAGCAGACGGTGGACTTTGAATTCAATAAAAATATCTGAAATTAAGAATCTACCGATGACCATGAAACCATTGTCGATTGTTGGAAAAACTCATCTGGTTCACTAATGTCCTTTAGGGAAGGAAATCTGCCGTCCTGACCTGGTCTGGCACCAGAGCCCACAGCAATATGGTTGACACTCAACTGCCTCTGTAATGGCCTAGCAAACCACTCAGTTCAAATACAATAAATGCTGGCCAGCTGGCGATGCCCATGTCCCACGAATGAATAAAAAAATACTACAATTCGTTTTCCATTCCTTAGTTTCGATGGTTAGAAAATGTAGTATGCACCTTTTAGCAGCAGAGAAGGCTACCACCAGGGGAGTACACTTGTGATATTAGCCTTTTAAAAAGGAGAAGTGGGGGAAAACAACATTTCCTAATCATCCACAGGTCGACAGAAATCAGGAGAAATATTAACAGGCCCGATGCCGCAGTCAGTAGAGTTTTTCCTCACACTTGCTCATAGCCTTCCTCTGGCTTTTGCACTGCAGATTCGGCCAGCCAACTAGCCATGAAACACAGCACCTTCTGCAGCTCATCTTGACTGAACAATTATGTATCTCTGTAATCAATCAGATTAATCAATAATTAATGAAGTACGAAAAGTCCAAACCAACGGCAATTAGTTGAATATTGAATTCAATGGGGTGAATTTCATGGCCCCCTGCTGGTGTATTTGGGGGGGGTGGGGAGGACATGTAAAATAAAATGGGTGCAGAGCCTTCCCCTGCCCATCTTCCCATATTACCATATTGTTGTCAGGGCGGCACAGTGGTTAGCACTGCTGCCTCACAGCGCCAGGGACCTGGGTTCAATTCCCGGCTTAGGTCACTATCTGTGTGGAATTTGCACGTTCTCCCCGTGTCTGCGTGGGTTTCCACCGGGTGCTCCGGTTTCCTCCCACAAAGATGTGCGGGTTAGATGCATTGGCCTTGCTAAATTGCCCATTAGGTTAGAGGGATTAGCAGGGTAAATATGTGGGGTTATGGGGATAGGGCCTGGGTGGGATTGTTGTCGGTGCAGGCTCCGACACTGCACTGTAGGGATTCTATGATTCTATTCTATGATTACATGTCAGGCAACCCATCCATCATTAGGCCTATTGAGGCCCTCGGGGGAACAATTAACTGCAGCTTAAGGGTCTTGCTGGAGTCTCCAATCCCTGACCATTCAAAATGCCTGGACTTACCTTCGAGTCCAGGGACGGCATCATCCTCCCTGGGCACTGCTTTTAGCCCTAGCAGTGGCCACTACTGTCCTTCTGGCACTGCTGGGACTACAGAGCTGCTGGTCAATCAAATTAGCCAGCAACTCTCGAGGACAGAACTTTCTGTCCCTGAGAAGGGTAAATACCACCCTCAAGTAATTATGGCTTCCCCCAGGGTATGATCTCCGCAGGGCAGCTGGATTTAAAGCTGGCAAGGCACTGATGGATATTTAGCTCAGGGGGTAGGCAATCTGTCCCCTGTAAAATCCATCCCCTGTCTAATCTGGTGCAGAAAATAAAGATAAAGAAGGAAAACTTTTTAAGAGTGGAAGATATAAAAGTTAAACAAAACATTTAAAAAAAATCTCCCAACAATAATTCAAATCAGAAGGAATGAACCTCCACACCTATAAAAGTAAATTGTCAATGCCGGAGAGCTTGATTGGGGGTAGGTAAGACATACCATGCTATTAAAATGATCACTGAAATGGATCTGTCTTAAGTTTTTTGGGTGGGTCTAGTCCATATATCTGAGGTTTGTAGAACACTGTTACTCCATGTATTGCAATGGGGGATTAGTGTGTGAGATGTCATTTGTAGAAGGCTTTTGGTGGAGGAAGGCATTCCCAGTAGCAGCTTCTGGATTTCCTTGATTAACTGTGTATGTGGAGTCTCTGCCTCTTTTCCACATAAATAATGCTCAGTGCTGTTAACATCACCGTGATTTCTACCGCAATCTAATGCACATGGCTGATGACATGATTTCTCTGGACTTTCCAATAATTATCGCTGCCTGTGCAAATTCTATCTTTAGGTCAACCACTCTGATGAGGAAAAAACTGACCATGACTATGATCAGGAGATAAAGCCTCTCCAATTATAAGAAGAAAAACAGTTTGATTAACATGTTCAAACTAAATTAGGGTAAAGAGCAGTAGATAAGCGGTGTGAAGATTGCAATTCTTAAAAAAAACAAGTTAATGCTTGTTTAATACTTCAGGGATTGTTTGCAGAGCTTGTGATGTCCAATATTGTTTTGGACATTACAAACAATATTGTTTTGTGGAGATTCCATTCTCATGGCCTAGATTTGAAAATACCGAAGGCCATTCATCCTGGGATTGGATCATAAATAACATAATTACATCCCACAAAAGAAAAATTGCTTTCATAATTGCGCTGTCTTATTATCAAGAAACTGTAATGGCCATTTCATATCAGGAGCATCCCAAACACAGTTCATAGAATCATAGAATCCCTACAGTGCAAAAGGAGGCCATTCAGCCCTTCAAGCCTGCAACAATCCCACCCAGACCCTATCCCCGTAACCCTGCATATTTACCCTGCTAATCCCACTGACACTGGGGAGCAATATAGCAAGGCCAATTAACCTAACCTGCACCATCTTTTGAACAGTGGGAAGAAACCAGAGCACCCGGAGGAAACCCACGTAGGCACAGGGAGAATGTGCAAACTCCACACTCACAGGCCACGATTCTCCCAAAAGTGCTGAATTGGTGGGAGAACTGTTCTAAATCCCGATTGTTCTGTCAGTTCAGCTTCTCACCTGACTCTCTGCATTCTGTGCACTGAAGAGGTCCCAGTCGTGAATCTCATTAAAAACCCAGGAGGGGTGGGGCCTATTCGTGCTGGAGTTTGACAGTTCTGGAACTCTGCGCATGCGCAGTTGCCCCAACTGTCAACCTCCCGTTTGCTGGCCAGCCCGATCGCTGGCCAGCCCGGGACCCTGCAGTGCTGCCCCTCCAGCCTCCCCCCACTCGATCGTGGCCCCCACAGCAATTCCGGGCCAGTCCTGACCCCCCCCTGTCCCGGAGCGCCCCCATGTCCAGGCCCCTCACCCCAGCAGATCTCCCCCCGCTGACTCCCCCCGGGGTCAGACTGGAGGCAGGCACCCCCCTGGCAGATCACAACCCCAGCCCACCCCAATTACTGCCCTCCCTCCATCCCAGACCGATCCTGTCTGCAGAGTGGCAGCGGGACCCTCCACCCCCACCAATCACCCTTAGGCTCCACCCACAATAGACCTCACCCCTTGGCACTGCCCGATGCCCAATGGGCAGTGCCAAGGTGCCCCCACAGCATGGGCACTTTGCCCCTAGGGTGCCCATGCCCAGGGGGCGCAACCCTCGCCCCCCCCACTGCCCGACCCCATGGGGGACCCAATTGCACCCCTTCATTCCGGCAGAGTCTCCCGCTAGTTCTCTGAACGTGGGGAGCTAGTCTGAACCCTGCTGGAATGAAGTACTCCTGGCGGGGTGAGAGATTCAATCAGGTCCCAATAATTAACTAATAAACATATTTAAAATATTTGCAGAAAATATTTAAATGACTTAGCTGTCTTCCCGCCGGTTTCCAGCATGGTCTGGCCAGCGACTGTCCTTCGGCTCTGGGAGATGTGCATGCATTCCCGGCGCATGCGCAAATCCCTATTCAAGGCCAGAGGCACGCATCTCCCACCCGACAGAAAAGTTGCGGGTTGCAATGGAAGAATCGTGACCACAGTTACCCAAGGCTGAAATTGAACCCGGGTCCCTGGCGCTGTGAGGCAGCAGTGCTAAGCACCATGCCACCCTGCTGCCCCAATAATGAGAGAAAGAAGTGTTCAGTAAGTGAGAAAAATAACATCTCTGTTATTTTGTTTTGGTTTAGTGAGGAATGTTGCCCAGGAACTTGGGAGAATTCCTGATTCCTCGAATAGCATGTGGAATCCTTCATGTTCACCTGATCCACTGGGACAGGCAGCTTAACGTTTCATCTAAGATGCAACGGTGTCAATAATGAAGCACCGCACCGGTACTGTACTGGATGATGTGCTCAAACCCTGCATAGAGTTGAAGCCACAATCCTCTGAACCGGAGGCACCAACTGAACCAAACTAATGATCATACTCTACTCAAAGGCTACGCTTTAAAAGTTCAGAAATCTGGCTGGCTCATCATTTCTCCTCAAGCTCTTGATTAAGTCGTAGCACCAAAATAATTAAGTCAGAATTCCACGTTTATACCAGGAAACACAAGACTTCATCTCAATATCAAATAGCAACCTCTCTCAGTTGTCACCCTTCTCACGTCTGAGCCAGAAGGCTTTGGATTTAAGCCCCACATAAAAATGTAATCTAGGTTGATGATTGAGGGAGGTACTGACAGAGTTGTCGTATTGTTGGAGGTGTTGGGCTTTTAATAAAATGTGGCTGTCACTTCTCACTCTTCAGCTGAACGTAAAAGATCTGATGACACATTTTGAAGAATGCTTTCTTCCAGCGTTTGAATCAACACTCATCCATGAACAAAACCAAACACCAGAATGAAATGGATTGAGCACCCATTTTATTTGCCGTATGCGGGATCTTTTGTGTGTAATTTTGGTTCTACCCTTCAAAAACAATTTATCGGCTGTGAAGCATTTTCAGGAAGTCCTGATAAAATGCTTTGCAATCGTAAGTCCTTCACATCAATCAGCGTGGAATGTGGACAGTAAACATCACTCACTCCTTCTTCGCTTGCCTTTCAAAATGCTCTCCCTCAGACTGTTGTTGCTTGAAGCTCCATTGTTTGTGTTCCGTTTACAAACGATTGAACTGGGAAATGTATGACCTGCATGTAGTCTTCTCTTGACAAGAAAGGTCCTGAAGAACCTAACTACAGCTTTTATGTTGGTTGTAACAGGAAAGGTTGTTTCATTTAAAGTTGCACTTTTCAGGAACGCAACTCCAATGTTAAGTAAGCAATTACTGTACTGAAGTGATTTCTATTCCTATAAGTCGTTTGTGTTCCCAGCAAACTCCAAGATCAAACTTGTAATCAATTTGTCTACAGTGCAGCTGACCCTAGTGTACCCATATGCTTGTTGGAGTCTCCAAGGATTATTGTCATTCAAGGAGCGTTTTAAACATCTTAAAACACAACCCAGGATTCTCATTCAGCACAAACAAAATGGTAGAATTTTATAAGCAACGAATCTTTCGAAGGAGGATTATTTTGTTGAACCCCATAAGTTTCTAATAATGAAATTGACTGACAGATATTGTTATCTTTCTGCCACCCATTACATCCAGTAGTCATTAAGTGCCTCAAGCATTTGATCAGCCAAAAAAAGAGGCAATTAGTGCCTTATGCAAGTGGAAATTAAAACTGTAATTGCTAAATTGAATTTATCTGAAATTGTATTTCATGCTTTGTTATTCCGGAAGTTTCCCAAATAAAAACAGAACTGTAGAAACGTTGAAAGTTACATTTTTGTTAAAATAAATGTGACTCAACAGTGATAACTTGAGAAATGTTTAATATATTCCCAATGCTTTCAGGAACTGTTGTGCTCTTTGGAAATGAGGACTATATATTTGTCATAAGTGTATTTATACAGAGTTGATTAATGTTGTTTAGAGAGGGTTTATAGACACATACAGATGTGACTGAATGATAAGAATTCATAAATGCCCCAGCGAATGCTTTGGCAAATGCAGACCACTACGAAATCCCATTAAGTTAATATTCTTTCTGGCATCCACACTCTGTTTACTGCAAAAGTACATCATGCATTGCAGAGTGTAGTGAGAGGATGTACCAAATTAGCTATATGAGTAATGCATTTTACTGTGCTCTGATTGTTTTCTCGAGAGCAGTTGAGTCAGTCTAACCAGTTCGGTTTGACGTATACTGTGCTTCTTTAAAATGAATATGTGCACCCTAACATTTAACTCTAATGCCCGCAGATGCGTTTACTTTCTCCCCCTCTTTGGTCAGTCTTTCTAGGTATTCCAGAGGGTGGGGAAATAGTTGGCTCCTGGACATCTTTTAGTTCTGCTCAAAACCAGTAACTGTGATGATTGTTTCACAAATATTTCCACACCTTGTGGGGAAATTCCGAGCTCCTCTTGACCACTCCCGCAGTCCCAGTACCAAGACTAGATTCTCAGCAGCGTGGGTGTTACAAAAACCAATCCCTTGCTACTTATAGAGCTGTATTGCTGCTTCAATACAAGGAGCCAGAAAGTGACTGATTGATTAGGTCAACTTACTGAATTAAGTGAAGGAATGCAATGCGATTGTATGCATAGTTACATTACAGGCAACCTATCTTTCAGATTGTAATCACTAAGTATGAGCCTGAGGCCCAAACAAGGCACGCCAGTATCCTTGAATTCAGTTAAAGCGCTTTTGTTTGGGTGATTTGTAACAATCATGGTAGTTTGACCATTTGAGATCTCAGTCAGTGGTCAACGTTACCCTGTTGCAAGTCACCTCAGACACGGATAAGGGTTTCATACTCGGGGTTATGAACCATGGCTAACGGCGGAACCAGTAAGGTTTCCATGGGGATGACAGAAGAGCTAGAACCTCAAAACAAACGGGAGGCAAAAGTAGACATTGGGCCGCTCCAAAATGACGCTGGTAATCTAGTGATGGGAGACAAGGAAATAGCTGAGGAACTTAATAAGTACTTTGCGTCAGTCTTCACAGTAGAAGACATGAGTAATATCCCAACAATTCAGGAAAGTCAGGGGGCAGAGTTGAATATGGTTGCCATCACAAAGGAGAAAGTGCTAGAGAAACTAAAAGGTCTGAAAATTGATAAATCTCCGGGCCCAGATGGGCTACATCCTAGAGTTCTAAAGGAGATAGCTGAAGAAATAGTGGAGGCGTTAGTTATGATCTTTCAAAAGTCACTGGAGTCAGGGAAAGTCCCAGAGGATTGGAAAATCGCTGTTGTAACCCCACTGTTCAAGAAGGGAACAAGAAAAAAGATGGAAAATTATAGGCCAATTAGCCTAACCTCAGTTGTTGGCAAAATTCTAGAATCCATCGTTAAGGATGAGATTTCTAAATTCTTGGAAGTGCAGGGTCGGATTAAGACAAGTCAGCATGGATTTAGTAAGGGGAGGTCGTGCCTGACAAACCTGTTAGAGTTCTTTGAAGAGATAACAAATAGGTTAGACCAAGGAGAGCCAATGGATGTTATCTATCTTGACTTCCAAAAGGCCTTTGACAAGGTGCCTCACGGGAGACTGCTGAGTAAAATAAGGGCCCATGGTATTCGAGGCAAGGTACTAACATGGATTGACGATTGGCTGTCAGACAGAAGGCAGAGAGTTGGGATAAAAGGTTCTTTCTCAGAATGGCAACCGGTGACAAGTGGTGTCCCGCAGGGTTCAGTGTTGGGGCCACAGCTGTTCTCTTTATATATTAACGATCTAGATGACGGGACTGGGAGCATTCTGGCCAAGTTTGCCGATGATACAAAGATAGGTGGAGGGGCAGGTAGTATTGAGGAGGTGGGGAGGCTGCAGAAAGATTTAGACAGTTTAGGAGAGTGGTCCAAGAAGTGGCTGATGAAATTCAACGTGGGCAAGTGCGAGGTTGTACACTTTTGGAAAAAAGAATAGAGGCATGGACTATTTTCTAAACGGTGACAAAATTCATAATGCTAAAGTGCAAAGGGACTTGGGAGTCCTAGTCCAGGATTCTCTAAAGGTAAACTTGCAGGTTGAGTCCGTAATTAAGAAAGCAAATGTAATGTTGTCATTTATCTCAAGAGGCTTGGAATACAAAAGCAGGGATGTACTTCTGAGGCTTTATAAAGCACTGGTTAGGCCCCATTTGGAGTACTGTGAGCAATTTTGGGCCCCACACCTCAGGAAGGACATACTGGCACTGGAGCGGGTCCAGCGGAGATTCACACGGATGATCCCAGGAATGGTAGGCCTGACATACGATGAACGTCTGAGGATCGTGGGATTATATTCATTGGAGTTTAGGAGGTTGAGGGGAGATCTGATAGAAACTTACAAGATAATGAACGGCTTAGATAGGATGGACGTAGGGAAGTTGTTTCCATTAACAGGGGAGACTAGGACGCGGGGGCACAGCCTTAGAATAAAAGGGAGTCACTTTAGAACAGAGATGAGGAGAAATTTCTTCAGCCAGAGAGTGGTGGGTCTGTGGAATTCATTGCCACAGAGGGCTGTGGAGGCCGAGACGTTGAGCGTCTTCAAGACAGAAATTGATAAATTCTTGATTTCTCGAGGAATTAAGGGCTATGGGGAGAGAGCGGGTAAATGGAGTTGAAATCAACCATGATTGAATGGTGGAGTGGACTCGATGGGCCGAATGGCCTTACTTCCGCTCCTATGTCTTATGGTCTTATGGTCTTATGGTGGAGGAGGTTCCTTCGGGAAGTGGGCCTGTGTTTGCTTTAAGGATGCATGCGGAAAGCAACAGGAAATCACCTTATGTATTCTTTTCCCGAGTCAGATTGTTCACTGAAACTGGAAATGAGAGACACCTACCAGCAACTGAGGAGGAAAGTGCAAGACTATGAGGCATGGAGAGATGAGCAGAGGACTTGCCCTTAGGCAGATCACATGTACAACAGTGCACGTATTTAAAACGTAAGCTTTGCATTAAAATTATATTTTAGAAAGCATTTTCAAGTCTGGATAGCAGCTTTTTGATTACAAATTCTACAAAGACATGATATTCTTTCATCAAATTCACAAGAATTCCCTAAACATATAATAAAGCTGGTTCTGTATGAGGAAGTTTGATTTCAATATTGACAGCCTGATCTTCAGTAATTCTGGAAGGGGAGTTAGTAAATGGATAGAAAGGAAAATTATTTATTCTGGAAAAATACGGAAGGAAACATAGAAACATAGAAGATAGGAGCAGGAGGAGGCCACTTGGCCCTTCGAGCTTGCTCCACCATTCATTACGATCAGAGCAGGATTGAAGTTCATAAGCTCATGACAAAATTTCAGTGACAAAATGTTGATTCATGTGACCGATCATGAGACTCTGTATTTCAATTTTACTTCACGAAGAACCTACAGTCCATCAATGTTTTTAAAATCGTTTCTCTCAAACTGTATTTTGGTGGTAGTTCCCTGTTAATTTGATTCCAGTAATAAAGGGAATACATATCACTAACTTGTATATAGACTGCTTGTTGTGGGTGAACTGCTTAACTGGTATTGGACACAATGCTTCAGCAGCAGCACAATGCTGGAGAGAGCAGATTGGCAGCCATTTTACACCCTGCCAAAGATCAGTCTCCTCCCCAAAGGTCAGCCAGAGGTTGAAAACAGTTCATCTTAAACACCTGACCATGAGAGAGTGAATTATTGTTTGGAACTACTGACAAACTTGTGGATAAGCTAGTACTATCTGCCTGAGCCACGGTGTTTCAAAGCTATGAATGTTAGTTATTATCAGGAAGACTGGCTGTCAGGCGGTCTATATGCTGTTGAAATCTATTTGTGATTGACAGATTTGATCTTCCTCTGTCTCAGCTGAACTTCAAAAGGAAAATAAAGTTCCAGTTTTTTTTTGAGGGGGGGGGGTCACAGCACTTCCTTAGGCAGTTATAAATTGACTGCACAGCTGGTTATTGATGCAGAGCAAAGCCAACAGCGTGGGTTCAATTCCTATACCAGCTGAAGTTATTCATGAAGGCCCCACCTTCCCAAACTTGCCCCTTGCCTGAGGTGTGGTGATCCTCAGGTTAAATCACCACCAGTCAGCTCTCCCCCTTAAAGTGGTGAACAGCCTATGGTTATCTGGGATTATGGTGACTTTAACTCTAAGTGAGCTACAGAAACACTCCATGAATGTCTCTGCTTTCACATAAAAGCTTTTCTTCACAGGTGAGTTGCAGGTTTTGAGAATTTTTTAAAGCCTTCCGACTTTATTATATTGAAGTGGATTTGAAGTGTAATTGAGATATTAAATATTATTTATCTGCTGTTCTTGCCCTTGCTTTTATTCATTTTGCTTAATAATATATCTGGGTTTGTTGTTTGAACCTGAGATTGATTGCCATTCATAATGATTATGGGCTGTAGAATTAATGATGTGGCCCAGTTCTATAGAATGGATGGATATATAGCATTGTATTAACAACACTACTGGATGCTGATGCTGGTGTTGAAGTGGAGCCACCTCTATTACACGCTGGGTTTGAACTCCATATGCACAGTTGTATCACATTTCTTTATTCCAAACGAGTCATCATAATGTAATCAGATCCTTTTATCCATTAAGTGCAACTTGTACTGTCCCATGTTTGTGACCTTGTCTGAAGGTAGAGGATGTAATCTTTCCATATACATGGCATAAGTTATTAGATCCAGGATAATCACTAACTGGTTATAACATGGAGTTCATAAATTACATCCTCTTCATATACAATTACGCATGGTTATATGTGATGCAACATTAATCACAAATAGGAATATCAACACCTGGCCACATAATTAAAACGTGTCAACTGATTTTAATGGGCTGAGCACTGTGAGCAGCTTGTGTCTGATTTTGTGTTCAGTCCTTGTTGCTTTAGCAAGCTCTTTTAATGTGATATTGAAAAGGAAAATCTGCCCAGCATATCTTAATACACAGCAAGGTAACATCATTAATGAAACAAAATAAGGTTTATGTGTTTTGGATGTCACTTGAATACCATATACGTTTGCGTGGAAGAGTTATGCGTTAGCTAAAGGATGCAACAATACTTTTCCCAGCAGTTCTGCAAGCTTATACAATATTGAGTTCAACTAAACAGTCCAGGAAGGTCACAGGTTCGATTGTTGCTGTGTTCCATTAGTTACTTGTAGCTGCACTGATAATGGGGCAGCTACATTGATCTTCAAGTCCCAGGGTTAATGCAAGAGTAATCAACTGAGGTTCCTGACTGCTGATTATGATCTGCTGCTTTATCCAACATGGTCACAAGTAGTTTTTGGGTGAGGCAGAGTTAGACTCAGTGGTGATGTCTGCCACCCTCATTCCTCTGCTGAACTAGGTTCCAAATACTTTTGTTTGATTTGTTTTATTATTGTCATATGTATTGGGATCCAATGAAAATATTGTTTCTTGCACACTAAACAGACAAAGCATACTGTTCATAGAGTATGTAGGCGAGAAAGAAAGGAGAGGGTTCAGAATATAGGATTATAATCACAGATAGGGTGCAGAGAAAGATCAGCTTAATATAGGGTAGGTCCATTCAAAAGTCTGATGGCAGCAGGGAAGAAGCTGTTCTTGAGTCGGTTGGTACGTGTTCTCAGCTTTCTGTATCTTCTTCCTGATGGAAGAAGGTGGAAGAGAGAATGTCCGGGGCGCGTGGGGTCCTTGATTATGCTGGCTGCTTTTCCAAGGCAGCGGGAAGTGTCGAAGGAGTCAATGGATAGGAAACTGGTTTGAGTGATGGATTGGGCTTCGTTCACAACCCTTTGTAGTTTCTTGCGGTCTTGGTTGGAGCAGGAGCCATACCAAGCTGTGATACATCCGGAATGGATGTTTTCTATGGAGCATCTGTAAAGGTTGCTGAGAGTCGTAGCGGACAGGCCAAATTTCTTAAGCTTCCAGAGAAAGTAAAGGCATTGGTGGGCTTTCTTAACTGTAGTGTCAGCGTGGAGGGACCAGGACAGGTTGTTGGTGATCAGGACACCTAGAAACATGAAGCTCTCAACCATTTCCAGTTCATCGCCATTGATATGGACAGGGGCATGTCCTCCACCACATTTCCTGAAGTTGATGATTACCTCCTTCATTTTGCTGACTTAAGGGAGAGGTTATTGTCATTGCACCAGCTCACCAGATTCCCTTGGGGCAATCTTAGCTTCTTGTCCCACCAGTTGATGGGTGGGGTGAACTGGTAAGATTGCAAGATAGGCGAAAAATCGGGTTCGCGCCTGATTTCCCACCTATCGCAATCTTACTGGGCTCAGATATCTGGCGAGCTCAGCCTCACGCCCAGGAAGAATTGAACCCAGGTCCCTGGCACTGTGAGGCAGCAGTGCTAATAAGTGTGCCACCATGACACCATGTAGGCCAGGCCAGGTAAGGATAGCAGATTTCCTTCCCTAAAGGACATCAGTGAACCAGACTTTAAAAAAAACCACTTTGATGATAGTTTCATAGTCACCATTACTTTTAACTCCAGATTTATCAATTGAATTTAAATTCCACCAGCTAGATCAAAACGACTCACTAAATTTGAACCCATGTCCCTGGAGCATTAGCCTAGGCCTCTGGATGACTAGCTCTGTGACATTAGCATTATGCTCTTGACTCCCCTAACTGACCACAATACTCCAGCTGGGGCCCAAGCAGTGATTTATAAAGGTTTAGCATAACTTCTGTACTCCATACCTGTCTTTATGAAACTGCAGATTCTGTTTGCCTTCTCATCGGTGTTTTCACAAGAGGAGGGAAATCAGTGGAGAAACTCAACAAGATAAAAGGTGTAACAAATGACAGAAATAAGGGTGCAGAGTGCCATCCAGTGCAGTTGCGTTTATAACCTTAATGGAAACCTTCCAGCCTCTGCATGTGTTCAAGCCAACTCCAGACAGTGTTGGCAAGTGGAGTCAGGATCTCCACCTCTGAATTCTGGATTAACATCCAGTGGGATACTCAGTCCAGAGAGGGTGGGTTTGCTCCCCCACCACCACCAACCAAATGGGTTAATGGAACCTGTGAAACATTCCCAGTGTTTTTAGGGCTAGCGATTGGCATTAAAATGGCTACGGCCATGAATGGAGCATTTACAACAAGGCCTGCAAGACTGCTCACCAGCCTTTGTATCTGATGCACTATCAATCAAGCAAAGACTAGTTTGTATACAAGAACAAATAGGCTTTTATTAGCAAAAGACTTGGAGCACACCCATGCCGATGAACTGGTCCAGAGACTGAGGCAGGGGGTGGGGAGCAGTCACCTTTATACCTGGACCGGGGGGGGAGGAGTCCCAGGCAGGGCTGGCAGGGACATGCCCAGGCATGTCACACACACACAGGCAATAAGCTAACAGTGGTTTACCACAGTATCCTTCCACTACTTTACACTATCCTCCAAGGTAAGAATGTGAACATAGAAAAATAACAAACAATGGTGAGACGGAGCACAGGAAACAGATAGGGAACCTGGTGAAATGTCAGTAAAAGGAGATAGTCATTGACTTCAGGAATGAAGTTCAGTCCATCACGCCTCCCATCCATTGACTCTGTCCACACTTCCCGCTGCCTCGGAAAAGCAGCCAGCATAATCAAGGACCCCACGCACCCCGGACATTCTCTCTTCCACCTTCTTCAATCAGGAAACAAACACAAAAGTCTGAGGTCACATATTAACCGACTCAAGAACAGCTTCTTCCCTGCTGTCATCAGACTTTTGAGTGCACCTACCTTTTATAAGCTGATCTTTCTCTGCACCCTATCCGTAACTGCAGCACTATACTCTGCACTCTCGCCTTTCCTTCTTCCCTATGTACTCTATGAATGGTATGCTTTGTCTGTATAGCGCACAAGAAACAATGGGGGCGAATCTCCAAAAAGCGCTGAATTGGCGGGAAAACTATTCTAAATCCTGACTGTTTTGTCAGTTCAGCTTCTCACCTGAATCTCTGCACTCTGTGCATTGAAGAGGTCCAAGTTGTGAATATCATTAAAAACCCTGGGGGGGCTGGGCCTATTCACGCCGGAGTTTGACAGTTCTGGAACTCTGCACATTCTCAATCGCTGGCCAGCCTGGGACCACCACAGTGCTGCCCCTCCAGCCCCCCCCGCGGCCCGATCGCGGACCCCACAACAATTTCCAGGCCAGCTCTGACCACCCCCTCCCCATGTCCCCGAGCGCCCCGATGTCCAGCCCACCCTCCCAGCAGTGGCGACCCCCCCAACCCCCTAACTCCAGCAAATCCCACCCCCCCCACTGACCCGCCCCAGGGGTCAGACCGCCCCCCGGAGGCTGGCCCCCACCCGGGCAAACCACACCCCCTCCCCAGCCCATCCCAACCGCTGCCCTCCATCCATCCCAGACCGATCCTGTCTACAGAGTGGCAGCGGGACCCCCCCATCCCCACCAATTGCCCATAGGCCCCATCCACTATAGGCCCCACCCGCTTGGCACTGTCCGATGCCCGGTGGGCAGTGCCAAGGTGCCCCCTCAGCATAGGCACTTTGCTGCTTGGACAGTGCCAGGGGACACAGGCTGGCACTGCCAGGAGCACCAACCCCTCCTGCTGCCTGAACTGAAGGGGGGCCCCGATTGCCCCCCTTCATTCCGGCGGGGTCTCCTGCTAGTTCCCCGAACATGGGGAGCTAGTCTGAACCCTGCCGAAATGAAGTACTCCTGGTGGGGTGGGAGATTCAATCGGGACCGGTAAGTTCCCGATAATGAACTGATGAACATATTTAAAATACATTTTAAAAAGATTTAAATTACTTACCTGCCTGCCCGCCGGTTTCCAGAGTGGTCTGACTGGTTTGCCGGCTCTGGAAGATGCGCATGCGTTCCCAGCGCATGCGCAAAACCTGGCACAAGGTCGGCGACGCGCATCTCCCACCGCGACCCACCAGAAAAGTTGTGGGTCGCGATGGGAGAATTGCGGCCAATACTTCTCACTGTATCCCAATACATGTGTCAATAATAAATCAAACCAAATCAACAAGCTTAAACTTTTAAAGCATAATGTGGGCAGAAGATTAGCTTGCCAGGTTGTGAAGTTTGAATTAAAAGGTGAGAAATTGGGCTCGTTACCACTTGCTTTTGGGGATGCTATGAGTGGCCTTGGAGCTCTGCAGTGTTTTCCGTGGTGTGCGTGCACATTTGCACTGGACAGATACGAGTGAGAGCATTAAGGCCTGGAGAGAATGTCTGCTGGGAGAATGGAGAGTCAGCAGATCACGGTGTCTATCAGTTTGCCACACTGGTTTGCTGTTAGCAGAGCCATTTTGGAGCTCATTGCTCCATACAACATGCCCTCTTAACCTTCAACAGCAAAACACACATTTCTAGTCGAAAGGACCTTGCACCAGTGTTATTTAAAGATATCACCTACTATTTATAGGCTGGTTGCTGGTTGATCTTTTCAGGCTATTGTTTTGATTCCTTGCGTTTGCCAATTTAAAACAATTATAAAAAGCACCAAAGTCTACAGATTGTGATGTGGATTGTGCTGAAGGACTTTTCGCTGACTTCAAAACATCTGCACAAATCCATTGCTCACAGGTGCGGGAGCACGAGCAGGTATTCTCCTGGAATACAACAAGACCTTTCATAAAGTCGTACAGTGCAGAAGGAGGCCATTCGGCCTATTGAGTCTGCACCAATCACAATCCCATCCAGGCCCTATGCCCAAAACCCCATGCATTTACCCTAGCTAGTCCCCCTGACACTCAGGGACAATTTAGCATGGCCAAACCATCCAACTTGCACATCTTTGGACTGTGGGAGGAAACCGGAGCATCCGGAGGAAACCCTTGCAGACACGGGGAGAACGTGCAGACTCCACACAGATAGGACCCAAGCCGGGAATCGAACCCGGGTCCCTGGTGTCGTGAGGCAGCAGTGCTAACCACTGTGCCACCTTGGGGCATGAGCAGAGGCCATGCAGAAGTCAAGCTACTGAAAAGGGAGAGGAATAAGAAGGAGAAGGACTCTCAGCAGTCTATCTCCACTCAGGGTCTTCGGGGTGTAACTCTCCCAGGTGAGGCTCAGTGAGGTGCAGTGTGTGAAACATCTACACTTCAATAAGGACATTCTCAGTCAAATCTACCAACTGCAGCAATCATTACTGCAGCCTCAGAGTAAGCTGAGGACAGAGTTGCTGGTGATCATGAAGATGATCCTGGTGATCACAATGGACAGGGGATAGGTGGTTGGATGCTTTCCTCTTTTTCCATCTCTCGACTGACCTGAGACAGACGTGTTTAAACTCCTTGAATGCCATTACTCTGAAGCATAGACAGAAGGGAGGTTTTCTTGTAAGATTAAAAAAGGAGGATCTATGTTTATTTCTCAACACACACACACCACGCATACATCTCTTGAGATGGAAGTTGAAGTGTTGCAGGTTTGATGATTCTTTGAATTCCTTTTAAATCAGTGAAGAAATGGGCATTGAAGTTACCTGCAACAGATTTGAAGTTGAGGCAAATAAGTTATACACATTTAAGAGGAGCTGGGTAAGTTTCTGAGTGGGAAAGGTACAGAGGAATATGTACAATGTTATGAACCTGGCTAATGTTATCCGCGAGAGTGCCCCAATCTGGAACACTGGTTCATGGTGGCATATAATTTTGTTTACAGGAATGGTGCGAGGAGCTACATGCAAGATCCAGTGAGAACAGTAACCAGCCTAGTCATAGTATAACTTGTGGCACAGTGGTTGCACTGTTGGCACAGTGGTTAACACTGTTGCCTCACAGTGTCAGGGATCTGGGTTCAATTCCGTCCTCGGGTGACTGTATGGAAAATGGACACTTTATTTTTAAAACAAAATGGAGAATGGACACTCTCTCTCCACAGATGCTGTCAGACTTGCTGAGATTTTCCAGCATTTTCTGTTTTTGTTTCAGATTCCAGCACCTGCAGTATTTTGCCTTTAGGGAGAATGGACAGTTTTCTTTAAAACAGAATGGAGTTGGGAGGTCACAGTAATTCCTTGGCTGCCAAAATACATGGAACTGCACAAGGCCATTCTCTCTGTGTCTGCGTGGTTTTCCTCCGGGTACTCCAGCTTCATCCCACAATCCAAAAATGTGCAGATTAGGTTGATTGGCCATGCTAAATTGCCCCTTAGTGTATAAAGATGTGTGGATAAGTGAGTTAATATGTGGCGTTACAGGGATAGGGCCTGGGTGAGATGCTCTGTCGAAGAGTCAGTGGAGACTTGATGGGCTGAATGGACTCCTTCTACATGTAGAGTTTCTTATTGCTTACAGGAATGGGTTTCTGGCTTCACCATAGTCAAGGTACAGTCAAACCCCTGTAGCAAAACTCAGGCTTGGTTCTTCAGATGGTAACTAAACTCTGCCTGCTGGTAGAACTCAAGCAGAGTTCTTCCTTTGTTGGTATGATCCTGATGCTTCTGAGTCTCCTGGTCTGACTTGTTGATGCTGCTCTCAAAACGTGTGTTAATAAATGTTCCTTATCACAACCTGGTTTCTGTCAGGTGACCATAGTATCCAACAACCACATAAATCGTTCCTGACAATTTGGACATTGACACGCGATAGTGTTTAAGTTTCACCCATTTCCATCTCCTTACGATAGACTGAGTTTCTTCTCACACCCAATCTGTGGGGGCCCATTCCGTAGACCAGGTGTATGCAAGCCCATAATGGCAGCATAAAGAGCACAGGAAAGATTTATTGTATTTTAATGCCTTCTCAAAGGAATGTCCAAAAATATCATTTTAATGTTCTGTCCAGACAAGCAGGCTAACGTCTAGCCTTGTGCAGTTCCATGTATTTTGGCAGCCAAGGAATTAGGTCCCTGACCTCCCAACTCCATTCTGTTTCAAAGAAGACTGCCCATTCTCCATAGAGGCAAAATACTGCGGATGCTAGAATCTGAAACAAAAACAGAAAATGCTGGAAAATCTCAGCAGGTCTGCCTGCATCTGTGGAGAGAGAGTATCCATTCTCCATTTTGTTTTAAAAATAAAGTGTCAATTTTCCATAAATCTATGAATATAACTGCATGAGTATGTCACAATAAACTTTTATGTGTGTGGTTCTTCCCAAGTTGGAACTCAAGATATTTGCAATATCTCACAGTTTGCTATCCACTGTTGTACAAATGAGATCATTGAGGCTCTGAATTCAGTGAGACCTAACTATATTTCATTCTTCTCTTGCCAGAGGGAAGCAGTCGGAGCAAGCCCACAGCTTCATGAGCATTCTCCAAGATGCAGGATGCCATTGACTTCATGCGTGTTCCATTACTTGTGCCACTTGTCAACTCTGCCCTATACTGGAACTGAAAGGGACTCCAATCCCTCAATGTCCAACGAAAGGATGATCATATGCACCAATATATGCAAGTCAATGCTCAGTATCCAGGCATAGCCATGATCAGTGCTCCCTCTAAGCTGCACGCATGAATGGATGAGAGTACCGAAAGGCTGCTTATAATCTGTCCTTTTTAGGATATTGCACATATGTGGCCATGCAAATATATTTTACATTACCGCATCTTGAAATAAGCAGAAAATTTAGCTGGATCACTTATGATGAAGCCTTCATTCTATGTCAATCTGCTGTGCCAGCTGCATCTGAGCCATCGTGGCAAACCAAAGGGTGGCCATTGGGCTCCAAGGCTATCTGCTGACTACATGGCTGGTGACTCCAGTGGGCAGCCCAGGCACATGTGAGCAGTATGCATAGAATGAGAGCCATACCACCACACAAAATGTGTTAGAGCAAACCATTGTGCGCTGACACAATCGCCGGATTCTACTGCCCCGCCCGCCACCAGAACCAGAGTGGGCGAGGGGCGGAAGGACTGTTGACCTCCAGCAGAGTTTTCACTCTCGGTCGAGCGAGATCGTAAAATCCCACCCAATGCTTCTGCTGCCTGGACTATTCTGGAGAGTAGAGTAAAGGATTAACTCTAATACCTGCTACTGGGTATGTGTTTAAGGAACTTTGACCATGTCATCCTGAAGCCACTCACTAAAAGGAGATGAGTGAGAAGCCCCTTAGAGTGGAAAGTCTTGATGTTCTATAACTTTATAAATGGGTGATGTAAATAAAGGTATTTTGAACGAAAAAACCATTGTCTCCAGAAAAATCATTTCTGGAGTAAAAAAGCTTGGGATCCTGGGAGGCACCCACCGTGACAGACCCAGCCGTAATCGACAAGTGCATGTCAAGATTTGTGGTGTATGTGCTGCAAGCTACACCATCTTGCCATTATGAGGGGGACAGCCCTTATCACCAGCTGTAAGGCGAACAGCTGAAGAGCAGAGACATGAGGAGGAAGATGAATGGAGGAGGCAACCCAAACAGGTCATTTCTGCAGCAACCGTCGGTGAAAATCTAATCTAAGTGGATACCAGTAACCGCAGCCCCAATTCCCCATTCACCAAACCCTCACTTAACCTTTCCTCTCTCGGTGATGGTTATAGTGCCTCTTAACGACAATCAAAAATAAAAGACAATACAACAGAAGCATTGGACACCAAATTTCTAATTCAAATCATGCCAAATTGCACACAAAAGTCAACTGATTACCTTTGTGCATTTGCTTGGTAGTTGGCTTCTGAGTGGCTTTGTCTCTCCTAGTGCCCCAATGCAGTTACTCCAGTATTTGCAGCATTGTTGATGGAAAGCGGCTGGATATCAGTGGCAGTGACTGCAATTTATGGATAACCTCATGCAGCTCTGGGGCAAGAAGGTCCAGTGACTATGCATCACCTCAGGATTGATTAGTCTGGGTTGTCTGGCTGGCTGGCAACAGCAAGGGCACTGGTGGAAGGGCAGTGATGGGCATGAGAGAGAGAACAGCAGGTTTGTGCTGGCACCTCTCCAAGGGAGAATGCGGGAATCCTGTGAACCCCACACAAGCCTCTTTTGGACATTGCTATCCACAGGCACACCGACAGCAGTTTAAGTTCCATGGCAGCAAGCTGAACGTGTATGCTAGAAATCCGAGCTTTCACTGCAGCATTCAGACATTGGGCTGTTGCTTGTGCTGCAATGAAAGCTGTGACTTTGGCCATCAGACATTGCATCATGGTTGGACCAACAAGTGTTCTCTTGGAGTTGGCCATCACTTCCACAATGGAAAAGATGGTCTCCAAGCTCTCTACAAAAACCTGTGCTAAATTGGTACTGGAGTCCTCGGTGCTCCTTGACATTGAATGTAAACTTCTTGGCAAGTTACTCAATGCACCAAGGATTTTGTTGTGTAAACCCATCAGTTTTCTCCTGTAGCCTGCTCCATCAAAGTGCTTATCTGAGTCCTCTCCACAGAACCTGTGCAATCTTGCCCTCCAGTGAGCTGTTACCTGTACTATACTTGTCCCTTCCCCTGGCTGCAACCCATTCATGCCCCTTGTCTGACCTGTTTAAGATTCTGGTTTCTTGTCTATTTTCTAAGTTTGGCATAGTTCCAGCATCTGAGCTGGTGGCTATGAGTGTGAAATCTTCATCATCATTCTCTTTATTATGCTCCTGCACTGCCCAGTTGCAGCACTTGAAAGGAAAACGACAAATGTAAGATTGTGATTGGGGGGTTGGGCGGTCAGAGGTGGTTATATGGAAGCAAGAGGTGCTTGCTTACACCATCCGTTCAATGCGGATTTCAAATCGAATAGCCACTGAATTAAAACAACTGTGGCATTGGTTGTAGTTGATCTCTTGCAGAGATCTAGAACCTCTGAATTATATGACATTTGTTCAACATGGTCACAAATGTTGAAATGGAGATTTCCTACATCGAAAGGTAACACCAGTGAAAACCTTAACACCCGACCACTAGGGAACAATGACCACGGGGGCATACAAACACTAAAGCTAACATTTAATTGCTAGCTGATTTAGAGAGGAGGAAAGGGCCTTTGACGCCATTAAATTGCTAATTAATTGCAGGAAAGAATGTGGAAAACAAACTTCAGATTTTTAAACCAATTTATTTTCAGAAAGATTTATGTTGAAATAGCAGCTGAAACAACTTGAAAGTAAACTTCAAATCTTAGTATTGGAGGGTCAATTCCAAAATGGATTGCAAACAGGAAATTAAGTACCTTTGAAATGTTTTATTTACTACTAATGGCAAAAGATTAGTGAAGCTGAGGAACAGACTACAAAAGGAAAACATGAACTTCCGGAAGACCTTAAGGAACTTGAAAAGAGTTTTTTGATTAAGTGCTATTAGTTTGTTGGAGATACTTTCACAGATAGTGGCAGAAAGCATTAGACTTTCCCAGATTCCTCACTAGCTATCATTACCCTGCATTCTGGATATTTATTGCAATACATTATCATAGTCATAAGTGAAAACACATTTTTGCTATTGATGTAATCCAAGGAACCGTCTATAATTATCTGAGAGGGCCACAAGTCCTGAGCAGAGGCTTTGCTACCTCGTGATCATTCAGCAGTCACTTGAATTGTCACAACTTTTTCCATCCTCTTTTGGCGTATCTTTAGCTGCCTGTGAAGTGTTTCTTCTGGGAACAACATTGAAAGAAAAATGCAAAATACTGCGGATGTTGGAATCTGAAACAGAAACAGAAAAATGCTGGAAAATCTCAGCAAGTCTGACAGCATCTATGGAGAGAGAGTAGAGCCAATGTTTCAAGTCTAGATGACCCTTCATCAGAGCAATGAAAGAAACATTGAAAAAGCCATTGAAAGAAAGCTGTCCGTGTTTGACGACCATTCTGCTCCTCTAGGTTTTCAGGCTTTTGCCACCAAACAGCAGTGCAAATTGAACATCGTCTTGCAACAAAGAGATTGAATCATCCTAAAAGATCCATCAACATGCAAAAGGGAACATCAATTCTTTGTGAATTGATGGTTTCAAATGTCTTTGTGTAGTGTGCGAAAATATTGGATCACTCCCACAGTGCTCTTCAATATCTTCGCAATGTGTGTTAATCATGTGATCTTCAGTTTATTCGAAGCAAAGTGAGTCAGCTTGCTTTTGATTTGCAAAGGGTAGGTTGAACTTTGCCAGTTTAAAATGTTATTCCCTTCCATTCACAAATAGGTATAATCACGTTCAGATATTTTGCTCCCATGACATGCTTGATAAAATTCAATGAGAGTTCAATAAATCAAGATGAAAATGAGAAAGACAACACCAATGTATGTGAAGTAAAAAGGGACACGAATGCAAAATTTTGAAAGGGAAGGAAAGAGAATTGCAGGAGTACGTGCCTTGAGTCCCACTTCAGAATTTGATGGTCAGGATTTGACATGGTCATTTTTAACATGGCGAAACACCTTGATTAGTAGCGTTTAAATCCTTCCAATACATGTGACAGGCTGAAAGAGTTTCCTGCTCAGTCGTACTGCAGAAGGCAATGGCAAACCACTGCTGTACTTTGCCAAGGATAATCATGGACCAATCCAATGAAAGTCCATGATTGCCAACATCTCCTTAAAGCCCTGAAGGAAGAGGATGATAATTGTGTGCATAATAAAACATTTTGCAAGCAAGGTTCAGTTGTAAGAAAGGACTGAAACCAAATACATTTCTGATGGCGGATGAAAATCAACCAAGGAATTAACACCCAAAAGAATTATAGTGACGCTATTTACATCTTATAAGTTTGTAAAAAAAACTTTAGAATTTTTGAAGCTACAGTATATAATTTTCTGTATGGGTTCCCCCCTAACACTTCATTGTAATATCTTACAGAAGGGAAATATGAGTTGCAATCACATGTTGGAGTCAGTTAAAAATTGGTGAACTGTTGCCGTGGCTGCAGGTGTTCTCTACTCTTTCTTGTCATTTTCAGGTTGTGAGCATTGCTGTCGGGGTCAGCATTTATTTACTATCTCTAATTACCCTTGAGAAAATGGCAATGGGCTTTCTTTAACTGCTGCAGTCAGTGGTGAAGGTGTTTCCATAATTCCCAAGGAGGGAGTTCCAGGATTTTGCCCAGCAACAATGAAGAAACAGCAACAAATATCCAAGACGGTATAGAATGTGACTTGGAGGGGAAATTTCAGGTTGTGATATTCCTACACACCTTGTCCTTCCGGCTGGTGGGTCTGGAGTTGCTGCTGAAAAAATCTTTGGCGAACTTACCACAGTGCATCCAATAGATAGTACACACGAAAGCCATGGTACATAAATGGTGAATGCTTCAGCTAGTGAATTAGGTACCAATCAAACAGACTCCTTTTTTCCTAGCAGGTGCCCAACGTTTGGAGTATTGTTGCAGTTGGACCCATGCAAGCAAGGGGTGAGTCGCACACCTGACTTGTGACTTGTAGATAATGGAGATTTGTGGAGCTTGGAGATGAGCCACTTGTTGCAAATGTTGTAATAGCCATGACATTTATGTGGCTAGTCCAGACAAGTTTCTTATCAATGGTGCAGATATTAAATTATAGATATTAATGGCAATGGATTTGATGACGTTAGTGCCAGTGAATGCCAAGAGGATGTGGCTAAGCTTTCTTTTATTCAAAATGAGCATTCTTTAGTAGTTGTGTGATGCAAAAATCACCTGGCACCTATCACCCAGATCCTGGATGTTGGCCATATCGAGCTGTAAGCAGATATGGACTCCTTCATTACCTGAGGAATTGTGAATGGAACTCAACACAAAGCCTCACTTCTGAGTTTATAATGGAAGTAAAGCCATTGATAAAGCAGCTGAAGAAAGAGAGTAGAGCTCACTCAGGACCCTCTTTCTAAGGAACTCCTGCAACAATGTCCTGTGGGTGTGTGTGGAGGGGAGATGATTGGCTTCCAATAGTCATAACCATCCGGAGCTGCTTAGTTCAGTTGGCTCGATGTCTGGTGTGTGATTCCAATAATGTCAACAGCTTAGGTTCAGCTCTTGTTCAGGGACCTGCCTTGTCATGTGGAGTAGTGTCTCTCATGCTATATAACCAATTACCTCTCTCTAATAGAGGTGCCTACAGTCCTCTGTGAACTATGGCTAATTAATTGACCACAATCGGCTTTCTTTGTATCAGGTATGATTTCAGCCTCGAGAAAATTTACCCCCTGATCCTCGTTGACTTCAATTTTATTAAGACTCCTTGGTAGGATGATCAGTTGAATGGTGTTTTGATGTCAAACTCTAACCTGGCCCTCAGAATTTAGATCTTGTGTCTATGGTTGGGGAGGAGATCTTTTGATCTGATTTGATTTGATTTATTATTGTCACATGTATTAACATACAGTGAAAAGTATTGTTTCTTGCGCGCTATACAGACAAAACATACCGTTCATAGAGAAGGAAACGAGAGAGTGCAGAATGTAGTGTTACAGTCATAGCTAGGGTGTAGAGAATGATCAACTTAACGCAAGGTAAGTCCATTCAAAAGTCTGACAGCAGCAGGGAAGAAGCTGTTCTTGAGTCGGTTGGTACATGACCTCAGACTTTTGTATCTTTTTCCCGAAGGAAGAAGATGGAAGAAAGAATGTCCGGGGTGCATGGGGTTCTTAATTATGCTGATTGCTTTGCCGAGGCAGCGGGAAGTGTAGATAGAGTCAATGGATGGGAGGCTGGTTTGCGTGATGGATTGGGCTACATTCACGACCTTTTGTAGCTCCTTGCGGTCTTGGGCAGAGCAGGAGCCATACCAAGCTGTGATACAACCAGAAAGAATGCTTTCTATGGTGCATCTGTAAAAGTTGGTGAGAGTCGTAGCTGACATGCCAAATTTCCTCAGTCTTCTGAGAAATTAGTGGCATTGGTGGGCTTTCTTAACTATAGTGTTGGCATGGGAGGACCAGGACAGGTTGTTGGTGATCTGGACACCTAAAAACCTGAAGCTCTCTCCCCTTTCTACTTCTTCCCCATTGATGTAGACAGGGGCATGTTCTCCTTTGCGCTTCCTGAAATCGATGACAATCTCCTTCGTTTTGTTGACATTGAGGGAGAGATTATTGTCACCGCACCAGTTCACCCGATTCTCTATCTCATTCCTGTACTCTGTCTCATCACTGTTTGAGATCTGACCCACTACGGTGGTGTCGTCAGCAAACTTGAAACTCGAATTGGAGGGGAATTTGGCTGCACAGTCATAGATGTATGAGGAGTATAGTAGGGGGCTGAGAACACAGCCTTCTGGGGCACCGGTGTTGAGGATGATCGTGGATGAATGTGCAATGGGAGAGTTGGTACCTCTGGGCCAGAAACCCTGAGTTCAAGTCTGACTCCGGGACCTAACAGCCAAAGAAGGTTCATTTTTAATATGGCCAAACAGGTTGATTATCAGCCTGTAAATCTTTCCAACACATCTGATGGCAGGCAGTAAGAGTGGGAGAGTTTCCTGGTCAGGCATGCTGCAGAAAACAGTGGCAAACCACTGAATTATTTTGCCAGTCTAATCATGGACCAATCCAATGCAAGGCCATCATCGCTGATGCCCTTTTAGGGCCTGGTACCTGGAGGAGGAGGTCTTTGTTTGGGTAAGGCTGCAATAAGATTTATAACCCAGTCTAACCAAAACAGAGCATTGATATGAGGTTACTAGTAAATAAGTCCCTATTTGATCGCATGATCAATGATGTCTTCCATCACTTAGCTGATGAGGTAATATTTGGCCAGCTTGGATTTGACTTGCTTTTTGTTTACAGGGTGTAACTGTGAAATTATCCACATTGTCAGGTAGATCATAAAATCCATAGATGCCATGGCTATAGCTGTACTGAAACAGCTTGGATAGGTGCCAACTAGTACTGGAGCACATGCCTTCATCACTATACCCAGGATGCTATCAGGGTCCATAAGCCTTTCTATGTCAGCTGTTCCTCGATGATACATGGAGTGAATCAAATGGGGATGGAGACAAGCAGTAGTGGTGGTACAGACTTTGAGAGAAAGTTGAGAAGGTTTATTTAGTCTAACTTCTAACCTCATGTCTAGGCTTGCGCAACCTGATTTAAAAGCTGTTTTTATCTAGTAACAAAATATAGTTTGCTAAAAATCAATGCGAGAAATTAGTTTTAGATCCTGATAGCATTCTTAAGATATGAGTTTCTGAAACAAGTTTTTATTTCTAAATTGCATTTCAAACCAAATCAGAATTGGAAATGGAGATTCCCTACATGAGCAACTTTAATACATACGTTTATAAAACATTGAATTGGGAAAATAACACTGGAATTCATTGATTTTGTCAATTGATTTTGATAAACAATTATTCCAGCTGGGAGCAGCCTTTGAAATGCAGGCTGTGAATTAGGAATGGAATTGCATTGTAGCATCAAATACTATTTGACGATACTTTTGACAGATTGTACAATTGCTACAGTGCAGATCAGTGTCAAAGAATTGTGGAATTGTAGATAATTTACAAGCATTTAAATATTTTACTAACACAGGTATGTGTACAATAAGAAGTAAATGTTTGTACTGAAATTTATCATATACATTAATGGCTGAACTGATGATGTGTCATATTTTTATGATTGGCTGCAAGTGAGCACAGATGAAGAGCAGTAGAAACTCAGGAACAAGAGAATGTAGAGTAAGGAATCCACTTGTAATAAATCTTCGGAGGCAGAAGTCCCTTCACCAAAATCCCTTTATTTACAACTCTAACAGCAGTACCCAGAGTTGTTTCCAGGGCGTAACTGGTCTATCTCCAGAGGTGTCAGAGGAACTGACACGCCCGGTTAAGTACAAGGCAAAGACGCCCTGATTGTCCCATCAATTGGATCCTTAATCAGGGACATCTTTTTGTGAATCCTTAATCAGGGGTTTCATACTCCAATAGGCCAACCCCAATGGCCTGATTGAAGTCATTACACCACTGATACTTCATACATCAATTTAGAATCAGGAATAGGCATTCGGTCCCTTGACACTGCCATTTGATCTGATTGTGGCCTCAACTCTACATAACCATACTTTTTGACTGCTTGTCAATCAAGATTCTATCCAATTCGACCTTGAAAATACTCAATGACCCTAATTCCACTTGTCTCTGGGGAAGGCAATTCCTCAGACTAATGACCCCCTGGGGGGGAAAGAATCTCCTCATTTCCGTCTTAAATGAGAGATCCTTTATTTTTAAACGATGTCCCCTAGTTCTAGTCTCTCCCGCCAGAAGAAACATCTTTTCAGCTCCCCGCGGAATCTTGTGTTTCAATAAGATCACCTCTCATTCTTCAAAGCTCCAATGGGTGGGAGCCCAAGTTTAACCTTTCCTCATCAGATAAACCCTCCATCCCAGGGATCAGTTGAGAGAACCTTCTCTGAACTGCTTCCAATGCAAATATATCCTTTATGTAAGGAGTCCAAAACTGTTCACAGTAACTTTTTTTGGAAAACATGGAGGAACAGAGTTACAAGACCACTAATTAGTTTTAACAACAAGAAGAAAATAACATTTATTAAATATGGAAAGTTTGATTCTGTTACAATACTCTTTTATTTCCTCCGTATACCAGTTTCAAAAATAACGCTCCACACTGAAATCAAATGGTTGATGCCACTCCAATTGATCTTCTGTGGATTTCTCTCACAAGCCCCCAGATGATTGTCACCTGAGAGTTTCCAAACTCCACTCCCAAAAAAACACACTTTAAAATTTTTCAAACAATGTTTCCCATCAGCTGTTTGCATTAAGAATCCACTTCAGGTTTTCTATCCTTTCAAAGGTGTGGAGATGCCGGCATTGGACTGGGGTGGGCACAATAAGAAGTTTCACAAAAGCAGGTTAAAGTCCAACAGGTTTATTTGGAATCACGAGCTTTCGGAGCGCTGCTCCTTCATCAGGTGAGTGGAGAGACAGGTTCACAAACACAGCATGTATAGGCAAGATAATTACAATTGTGTCTTTGCCTATACTGATGAAGGAGTAGCGCTCTGAAAGCTCCTGATTTCAAATAAACCTGTTGGACTTTAACCTGGTGTTGTGAGACTTCCTACTGTATCCTTTCAAACAAAGCCTCTGCTCCACTTTTTAACAATTAATCCAGTACCAGGTTTTCCATCTCTCCTTTCAGCCTTCCTTTATCTTGACAGGCAACATGCATCTGAAATTCTACACAAACGCAGGTACTCAGTCCCATTAGAATACTATTGCTTCAAACACTGGAAATAAGGACACCAAACATGTCGATTCCATGATGCTATAACTCAGGAAGTCCACTGGAAAGGAATGGTATTTATTGTTGAACACAAAATTAAGCCACTATTCCATGTGGTACAATGGTTAGCACTGCTGCTTCACAATGCTAGGGACCCAGGTTCAATTCTGGCCTTGGGTCATCGTCTGTGTGGAGTTTGCACATTCTCCTCGTGTCTGTGTGGGTCTCCTCTAGGTTCCAATTGGAGGTAGGTGTAACTCATATCCAATTTGGAAGATATGCGACCACCAGCCGGTTTTGCATACAAGTCTCCTATGTATAGCATAGGGTATCTGTCTAAGTAGGAAGCGCTGTTGACCATCAGCTTATAATCCTCACAGAGATGAACCAAGTTGTTGGGTTTTAAAACTGGGACTACTGGCACAGCCCATTCAGCAAATAGTACTGGGCATATAAAGCCAAGTTGCTCTAGATATTCCAATTCAGCCTTTAATTTGGAACGTAGGGCATAGGGGCCTAGGAGTATTTACCAAGGTCTTCTTTGAATACATTGAGATACTTTCCAATGACTTCAATAAATTGCTGGTACCCATTTTAAAGACCTGTTGCCAATCCAGGTGGCTTTCCTGTAGCCAGTCCCTCCCCAAAAGGCTGGGCCCTGATCCTTGCACCACTGTTAAGGGGAGTTGGACTGTCTATTGCCCATGCGTAATTGGGGTTACAGTGGCCCCAATAATATGCAAGGGCTCCCCATTGTATGTGGCCAGTCTAGCCTTGGTGTCTTGCAGACTAGCTGTCCACTTAGTGTTTCCTAAAGATTTGCTCCCCAATAATAGATACAGTGGCTCCTGTGTTTACCTCCGTGTCTAGGGGTGGCCATTTACCTGAAGTTTAATTTTGACTGGGAGCACTTGGGTGCAGTGATGCAACTTAGTTGCATCAATTCCTCTTCCTCAAGCTGATTTAGTTGCAAAACCCAGTCTTGAGCTGGCTTTACCCTTTGACCTGGGCAGTATGCATTTTGCCTGTTTCAGTAGCCTTGTCTGAGGTGGACCTAATGACTACAAGTGCAGCACGGATGTGCTTGCTCCTCACTGAATTGTGGAGAGACTTCCCGTCCAGTTTTGGAATCTTACGGCCTCTGACTCCAATCACCCCTCCTTGGCAACAAATGAGAAACATGAGTGTTATCCAATAGGAGCTTGGTTCTGCGCTATAGGGATCACACAAGGCTGAGGACGGTACCATCTATGGGCCCCTGAAGCTCCTCAGCTCCTTTCTCCACATTTTCGCTAGAAAGGGTCAGTTCTATGGTTTTCTTAAAGTCCAGATTTGGCTCAGTCAGTAGCTTCCTTTGGGTCGCAGTATTATTTATTCCACATACTAAGCGGTCCCTTAACATTTCTGGAAGTGTTGGCCCGTATTCAGTGTTCCACCAATTTCCCAATGTTGTCAAGATCCAGTGGCTGGTTCCCCAGGGACTCTATTGGCCGTGTTAAACCTGTAGCACTGCAATATAACCGAAGGTTTGAGGTTGTAGTGGTTCACTACCATATCTATCAATACATTGATGGATTTAGAATCCAGGGCTGCTGGGTAGGTTAAACTATATGATGCTGAAAGTCGGGGCCCTACAAGCGATCAGGAGGATGACTTTTTGCTGGTCGTCTCCTTCTATCCTGTTTGCCCGGAAGAAGTATGTCTTTCGTTCGGCGTACTGGGGCCAATCCTGCCACACCCACATCATAGTGTTCCAGTTTCCCAAACAGCGGCATTTTCAAATCTCCCCGTTACTGTCTTACCGTGTTCGGTGAAAGGCAAGGTTATTCTAAAAGTTCCTTGTTCCTCATCGCCAATGTAATAATTCAGGAAGCCCGACTGGAAAAGAATGGCATTTATTGTTAAACACGAAATTAAGCCTCTGCTCCATGGCATACATACACAAGTCCCAGCTGGGAAACAGTCCTGTAGACCCTTGCTGGTGTCTGCCTTATAAAGGGCTCAGGTGATGAGTTCCTCCTGGGCAGGCAAGTGCCGGTTATCAAGGGAACTCATATTCAATGAGCCTCACGGGGAGATCAATTAGAGATTCCCCATAGAACTCATTGGGGGGTTATCACACTTCAGACATGCGGCTTGTCTGTAGCCATCCTCATCAACTCTTCTCTTCCCAGGTCTGACATTGACTTCCCTGTACAGTATCCTGTTCTCAAGTTCCTCTTTGTTCCTTTTTACTTCAATATTCCCAGTGTTTCTTTTCCATTCTCTGGTTTCTAGAACTAACTGTCCTTTAGTTCCTCTGGAGGTTGCTTTTATGCACCTTACTTCATTGTATGGCATTGCTGCTTCTAGCAGAGCTTAAAGCTGGTCACCCTTTCACATCCTAGCCCCAACTGCTATAAATCCAGCTAAAACTAACCTCAAAAAAGTATCCTTACCCTAAAGGTGCCCCTGTTTGGTTGCTAAGCACCAGCTCATTATTTCTCCATCCTCATGTTTTAAAGTCGTAAATTCTCTCAGCACAATAGGAACAGAGTTTGAACTGAAACCTCCATCCCCACACATGTTAAGCACCTTTGTCAAACATGAATCTAACTTTAGGTTTATCCTTCCTTACACAGAAACACTAAATTACATCCTAAAACTATACCTTAACTATATCAGTGAGGCACTGCTGCCTCACAGCGCCAGGGACCCGGGTTCAATTCCGACCTCGGGTCACTGTCTGCGTGGAGTTTGCACATTCTCCTCGTGTCTGCGTGGGTTTCCTCCGGGTGCTCCGGTTTCCTCCCACACTCCAAAGATGTGCAGGTTAGGTTGATTGGTCATGTTAGATTGACCCTAGTGTCAGGGGATTAGCAGGATAAATATGTGGGGTTATGGGAATAGGACCTGGGTGGGATTGTAGTTGGTGCAGACTCGATGGGCGAATGGCCTCCTTCTGTACTGTAGGGATTCTGTGATTCTAACAATACAAAAATAAATCAGTTAAAGCTACCTCTGTTTTCATGACAATATGTGGAGATGCTGGCCTTGGACTGGGGTAACACAGTAAGAAGTCTCACAACACCAGGTTAAAGTCCAACAGGTTTATTTGGTAGCACAAGCCACTAGCTTTTGGAGCGTTGCTCCTTCATCAGGTAAGTGGGAGTTCTGTTCACAAACAGGGCATATAAAGGCACAAACTCAATTTACAAAATAATGGTTGGAATGCGAGTCTTTACAGGTAATCAAGTCTTAAAGATACAGACAATGTGAGTGGAGAGAGGTTTAAGCACAGGTTAAAGAAATGTGTACTGTCTCTAGCCAGGACAGTTAGTGAGATTTTGCAAGCCCAGGCAAGTCGTGGGGGTTACAGATAGTGTGACATGAACCCAAGATCCCGATTGAGGCCTTCCTCATGTGTGTGGAACCTGGCTATCAGTCTCTGCTCAGCGGCTCTGTGTTGTCGTGAAGGCCGCCTTGGAGAACGTTTACCCGAAGATCAGAGGCCGAATGTCCGTGACCGCTGAAGTGTTCCCCAACAGGAAGAGAACACTCTTGCCTGATGATTGTCAAGCGGTGTTCATTCATCTGTTGTTGTAGTGTCTGCATGGTCTCCCCAATGTACCATGCCTCGGGACATCCTTTCCTGCAGCGTATCAGGTAGACAATGTTGGCCAAGTTGCAAGTCTATGTACCGTGTACCTGGTGGATGGTGTTCTCACGTGAGATGATGGCATCTGTGTCGATGATCCGGCACGTCTTGCAGAGGTTACTGTGGCAGGGTTGTGTGGTGCCGTGGTCGCTGTTCTCCTGAAGGCTGGGTAGTTTACTGCGGACAATGGTCTGTTTGAGGTTGTGTGGTTGTTTGAAGGCAAGAAGTGGGGCTGTGGGGATGGCCACGACGAGATGTTCGTCTTCATCAATGACATGTTGAAGGCTCCGGAGAAGACGTCATAGCTTCTCCGTTCTGGGGAAGTACTGGACGACGAAGGGTACTCTGTCCGCCGTGTCCCGTGTTTGTCTTCTGAGGAGGTGGTACGTCGGAACTGTCGATCGAAGAGTCATAGAAACCCTACAGTGTAGAAGGAGGCCATTTGGCCTATTGAGTCTGCACCGACCACAATCCCACCCAGGCCCTAGCCCCCATATCCCTACATATTTACCCACTAATTCCTCTAACATCTCAGGACACTAAGGGGCAATTTTAGCATGGCCAATCAACCTAACCCGCATATCTTTGGACTGTGGGAGGAAACCGGAGCACCCGGAGGAAACCCACGCAGACACGAGGAGAATGTGCAAACTCCACACAGACAGTGACCCAAGCTGGGAATCGAACCCAGGTCCCTGGAGCTGTGAAGCAGCAGTGCTAACCACTGTGCTACCGTGCCGCCCCATCGAGCGCCATATCCTGTACTTATGAGGGCATCTTTCAGCATCTGGAGGTGAGTGTTGCGAACCTCCTCATCTGAGCAGATCCTGTGTATACGGAGGGCTTGTCCGTAGGGGATGGCTTCTTTAACGTGTTTAGGGTGGAAGCTGGAGAAGTGGAGCATTGTGAGGTTATCCGTGGGCTTGTGGTACAGTGAAGTGCTGAGGTGACCGTCCTTAATGGAGATGCGTGTGTCCAAGAATGCAACCGATTCCGGAGAGTAGTCCATGGTGAGTCTGATGGTGGGATGGAACTTGTTGGTGTCATCATATAGTTGTTTCAGTGATTGTTCACCATGAGTCCAAAGGAAGAAAATGTCATCGATGTATCTAGTGTATAGCATCAGTTGAAGGTCCTGTGCGGTGAAGAGGTCTTGTTCGAACCTGTGCATGAAGATGTTGGCATATTGAGGTGCCCATATTTGGTCCCCATGGCTGTTCCGTGTGTCTGGATGAAGAACTGGTTGTTGAAGGTGAAGACATTGTGGTCCAGGATGAAGCGGATGAGTTGTAAAATTGCATCTGGAGATTGGCAGTTGTCGGCATTGAGTACTGAGGCAGTTGCAGCAATGCCATCATCGTGGGGAATGCTGGTGTAGAGTGCCGAGACATCCATTGTGACGAGGAGTGCTCCTGAATCAACTGCTCCATGTGTGCTGCGTTTCTGAAGGAAGTCCGTAGTGTTGCGACAAAAGCTGGGGGTTCTTTGTACAATGGGTTTCAGGATGCCCTCGACGTAGCCGGAGTGGTTCTTGCACAGGGTCCCATTGCCTGATACGATGGGACGGCCAGGTGTGTTTGCTTTGTGTATGTTCGGGAGGCAGTAGAGATCTCCAATGTGGGGAGTACGTGGGATGAGAGCACGGAGGGTGCTCTGAAGGTCCGGATCAAAGGTCTTGATCAGTCTGTTGAGTTGACAGATGTATTCTTTGATCGGATCTGCGGGTAACTGTCTGTATTGTTCCTCGTTGTTCAGTTGTCGGTACACTTTTCTTTGCAGTAATCTGTTCTGTTCAGTATGACAATGGCCCCTCCTTTGTCTGCTGGTTTGATGACAATGTTGTGGTTGGTCTTGAGAGTGCGGATGGCATTGCGTTGTGCTTGGGTGATGTTCGGGGCTGTCTTGTGAGTGCGGCTGATGAAGCTGGCATTGACGCACCTCCTGACGGCTTGGGCATACATGTCAAGTCGAGGGCAGCGGCCTTCCGGAGGAGTCCATTTCGACTCTTTCCTCTTCGGTTGCTGCACCCCGGATCTCTCTGTCGGCTGTTCCGATTCATTGGCTGTCTCATTGTTTTCGCTGTTGGCCTCTTGGGGTTTGTAGAAGGACTCCCGCAGCCTCATTCGCCTGATGAATTCCTCTGTGTCTGCTACAAGACTGATGGGGTCTATTTTGGTGGTGGGGCAGAAATTGAGCCCTAGGCTGAGAACTTCGATTTCATCTGGTTGAATTGTGTAGTCCGACAAGTTGACAATGGACTTCCCTGCAATGGTACTGTTTTCTACTGTGGTACCAGGGGAGGCTTGGTTGCTGCTGGTGGTGATGCCGAGTTTCTCAAGTTTCCTGTTCTAGGTGTGCATGTAGATGCGTAGTTCCTTTGTCTTGACTGCTTGGCAGAGTTTCGCAGCTGGTCTGCATCCTGAGCGCAAGTTGAGAATATGGACTCTATCTTGGTTTCCAGAGCTGGTGTATGAGGTGGTTGAGGAGTGTGAGAGAGGTGCGACGGCAAAGTCTCTCAGCGTAGTCTGTGTTATAGGTTGACCTGCGTGGGTTCGTGATCTGTAGTCCTTTCGGTATCTTGTCTGTTCTTGCATCTCTGTAGAAACTTGATGTCTGTGTTGATATGCGCGATCTTCTTGGAGATCCTCTCCACTTGGAGCTGGCAGTTTGCAGGGTCGATGGTAGCCATGATGTGGAGATGCCGGCATTGGACTGGGGTAAACACAGTAAGAAGTCTCACAACACCAGGTTAAAGTCCAACAGGTTTATTTGGTAGCAATATGACAATATGACAGTGAGGCTTGTAATATATTTCATGATGTTTATGAGCTCAAAGAAACCAACACTTATCCCGATGAATGATATGTATTCTATTGACTTGTCATCTAAACCTAAAAGTTATAAAGGGAGGTGGATGCACAGCTATTAATGTTTCTCAGCTTCCTTTGTTACAACATCCTCTGCTCAAACAGGGAACATTTTCTGTCAAAGCGTTGTGGCATCATGAAGTCCCACTCTGATGATTATATAAATAGGGAGTGCTGTCCACAGTTTGTATGAGTGAAACTTCTTGACGTCAGACTAGGTGTATCATACAGAATAGCCCCTGGCTTTATCTACCAGTTTTCAAGAATCACCCATGGTAAAGTGGGTGAACAGAAGTAAACTATAAATTACTTCTATCTCCCTTGATAGTGAAGACTTGATGATATCTTTCCAAGTCAGAGTGGTGTGTGGCTTGGAGGAGAAGATGCAGGTGGTGATGTTCCCATGCATCTGCTGCTCTTGTCCTTTCTAGATGAAAGAGGTCGTGGGTTTGGAATGTGTTGTGGAAGGAGCCTGGGTTAGTTGCTGCAATGCGTTTTGTTGATGGTACACATTGCTGCCACTATGTGACACTAGTGGAGAGAGTGGATTTTGGGATGCCAGTCAAGGAACCTGCTTTGTCCTGGATTGTGCTGATAGACTTCAGCTCACCAGTATAATATCGGCATAACAAAGGAAATGCTCATAGAGCAGTATTATGGAGGTAAAGCTCAACTGAGGCTCCTTATATGTAACTATTAAATCTGGAAGGTAGATATAATATCACCCTGCACCTCTGCGGTTACTGAGAGTAAAAACAATCAGCTGGTGGTGATGCCCTCTGATAGACTGAACCTGGACTAATTAAAGGCAACAACCAATGAGCTACACATCTGTAGCTCACCAAATCTTTCAATTTTAAGTATGTCTGAGAAAACAATATGAGTTGCATTCTCTTCTCTTAAATTACAAAAAAATCTGTAGTAGCAGTAAAACAGCAATGGGAGGAGTTGTCTTAGAACCTGTTTAACTAGAACCTCCTACAACAAAGGAACAAAAAACTGACACCACAAATTAGGACATGTAAAAAGCTGTCAAAGTGCTTGCTGGTGAAAAACAATTTCAGAGTTCTTTGAAAAGGGCACAGTAAATAGGCAGATCTATACTGAACCATGTGAGTTAATGTGCTCACTGAAGGGAAGGAAATAGAATTATTAGAATATATTCTTAGACTACATTTTCAATTTTCCTTTGTTTGGAGTAATATATAAGAATATTATAAACTTTCCATTCACTAAAATAAATATATTTATTTGTCCAATTATCATGTTCTAAATGAGTATTGTATTTGGTCAATTATTCTACATTACTTGAATGAACAATGAAACAATCAACTGTATACATCAAATATTCACTCACATTGATCTTGACTGACTTCAGGTACAATTGATCCTCTGATAAGCATATGATCAATACAAATCATCAGTGGAATAAGTGAGCATTGTTGCTCTGGAAACGAGGCAAGCCTTTGTTCACTGTCTATGCATACGTGTGTGAATGATATAAATGGTTTCAGAAAGTGTCACCACATTTTAAAAACAAATCAAATGAAAGCATTGAGCTGAAAACTACCTGTGATTCTTTTGAACCGTATCGCTGCTCAAAAAACTATTTTTACTTTTTCTTTGCAAGTAGCTGCTTGAAATAACAAATGATATTGAGTTTTCCAATCCGACAGAAATAGAAGCTGTCATTAATGGCTCACTTGATAAGTGCACTGCCCGAACTACACAAATCTGAAAGTGCTCAGCTGCAACCCCTTGTTTGTGCTGAGTTATTGATATCAGCTTGTTAGCAGGCCATAGGAGAACTAATAATGGCCTCAGTACTGGGGGTAATGGAGGGTAAAGTTATTGGAATCCCTATTCCTTATTGCTATCAAATGGACCTCTTACAAAATCTTAGCATATAAATGTGGGTGGGAGAGGGAATGAAGTGCAGCTGTAATTCTACCCTCAGCCGATAGCTAATAGACATTGTTTAGGTTTGTACATGGCCATTAGTTAGTTGGGCAAAATACAAAGCTTCTGGTGCGTCTGGAATTACAACTGAGAAAGACAATCCACTCTTGTGGGCAAGTGCAACATTTTCTTTATTTCCATAGATTCCCTACAGTGCAGAAGGAGGCCATTCAGCCCATCGAGTCTGCACTGACTCTCCGAATGAACATCTTATCCATGCCCAACCCCCACCCTATTCCAATAACCCCGCACATTTACCATGGCTAATCCACCTAACCTACATATCTTTAGACACCTAAGGGCAAATTTCATTGACACGACACAAAGGTAAGTTATACTGATTGAATAAAGTCTGATCACGACTGCTGTTCTGAAGGGTCTACAGAAGAGCTCCATTTACAACAATTATCATTAACATTCTCTGGGTTTACAATTACGGTCCTTCTTTGTCCTTCTGGCATTCTTTGCAGTCAATATTTACCATTCTGTACTCCATTTCCTCTCCTCTCCATGGTCCATTTCAGCCACTGTCCTTTCTTGGTTCTCTAGCTCCCTGTCTCAGTGCACATGTTGGCTTCTCATTACAAATTAGGCCCTGTTTCACCAGCTCCCTGTAAGTGGCAGAGTTCTCCTGGCCAGACAGCATGAACTCCTAGCTTCCCTGCCTTTAAAAGTTCCCTCAACATTTCGAATGCCTTTGGCGACTCACCTCTTGTAAGTAGTCTGAAAATAATGGAAACAGAATAGTAACAATGTGAAGAGCTCCAATGAAAAGGGGGGCATTTTGGCATTCTAATCATGGCTGTTGTGGCACTCCGACATTGCAGTTGACGACAGAAATCAGAGCTGGGACAAATTTCCCGGTCTGTATGGGTTCAGTCGCACATATTGTGGCGAATTACACCCCGCCATCGGCTCTGCATTCTGCACAGCCCTTTTTTTATATAGACTATTAAACGTGGCGCTTTATTCTATTGTTTCCAATGTATGTTGTTTCTGAGCAGAAGCATCCATGGTGGGGCTGGGCTTCATAGCTGTCATGTAAAGCAAAGATGTGACCATTGCAATGTGAACATGTAGCTGTTTCATTTGGCTGCCCAGTCCCTCATGCAGCTAAATGCTCCCTTTAAAAGCCAGTTCTCTTTATTGTCGTAGAGGGAGATCGCTCTCAGTTGGCCTGCTGCGCCATCTAGCACGATAATCGCGACAGCAACAAACACAGTGTGAGTCAAAACCTCAGGGAGGGGGGAAAGAAGGGGAGTTTCAATCGGAAAACGAATCTTTTTTAAAAAAAACCTGACATTTCAATTTTGCAAAACAGACAAGGTTCGTACTTTGCACATGGTTGGGCGGCCAGCAACAACCTTTTCCTCCCATATGTTAAAAAACACACCGAGTTCCCAACAACAGACTGTCCAGGAAGTGACAAGACTACTTCCCTTTGCAATTTCAGCTGATTAGTAGTAGTGGACGGCTCCACATCGGGAGAGGGGAGAGATTGAGAGGGGAGCGGAGGAGAGATCGCAGTCCACGGATTGCGTGTGTGTGCTGGTGGTGGGGGAGAATACAAGGAGGGAGTCTCGCCCAGGTATTTGCTGTCGGGGCGGAGCAGGCAGTGGGCTGGAGGCAGGTTGGCAGTGCCAGCTTCCCCCCACTCCCCCCCGCCCTGCTTTGCGATAGGAGAGGCTGCGTGCGGATATTGTTACAATGTGTAGCGTCTAAGCTCCCTGACACTGAGTTTGTGACAGCGCTGACTGAGACAGAGCCTGGATAGCAGCTGAAACCTTCCTGCTAGGCTGAACATGTCTTTAACCTCGCATCACCGCGGGGAATTGTGAGAGGGCAAAAGAGAGAGAGAAAGGAAAATCACACGCTCAAAGGAGCTGATCTGAAGAAATAGCGTTGGAGTAAAATATATTTATTATAGATAAACAGGTCCAGCACGTCGCATCCTCTTCATCCTGAAGGATGGGTGATCCTGTGGGTATTATTTTCATGTGACTATACAATAGTTTCAGATCCAGCCCGTGTCAAAAAAGTAATATTTAAATAAATATGTCTGAGAACGAGCAAAGGCTCAGCTATATTTAATAATGCCACTAACCTATTGTTCAATAGTTTGACTTGGATTTGTATTTCTGAGCAACCCTGCCGTGGAGTTCGAGGGAGGGGGGAAAGTCTCTTTCTCTGCTCGGGAGGGAGGCACCGATTGTATTTTTAGTGGGAAGCTCGGCTTTTCTTGGAGTGGCTGCTCGGGATTCCTTTCCAGTCCATTTGGTGCGGTTTTGCCAGCGGGCTGCACATGGCGAGGGCTCGATCCCCCCGCTCTGCCCTGTAAGGTTGCCAAAAGGCTGTGCGCCAAGTGGTAGGGGAAACGCCAGTTATCCCGGGGACTTTTCCTCCCGGTGTCTGTGTCTCACTGTCACGTTTGCACAGCCACGATTGTGTTAAAGGGAAACTCCTTTAAAGTTTTGTTTTGGGGTGGGGAGGGGAACAAGGTTTGCAGTCATGATGAGATTTAAAGCGATCATTTCTCTCCCCAAATAACAAGAATAGCGCCTACCAGTTATATTCGGTTCATTCCCTGTCCGGTTGTATGTAGATCAACATTCCTTTGCTCTATAGAAAGAATACGATGGCAGTAAAAGTAGTTTTTATGCATCTATGCTTCGCATGGTTAGTTTTTAACAAGTATATAAAATGCAGACTTTGCCGTATTTGCTGATGTTCTAAAAAAAAAGTTGACTGGGTTACTTGATGTCATGAGACAAAGTACAAATTATGCTCCTTTTAACTGTGTTGACAAAATGAAAGCATGACTCGCTGCCAAGATCAGATACTGTAGTATATTCCTCCTGTATCAAGCTAGTGCCACAATACGCAACTGTTTCTAGTTGGGAGGATGGAATGTGTAAGGTATTTTGAGGTTTGGGATTGGTGTCACATAAAGAGCTGTGTACAGTAAGTACATTTGGATGCGTTTTGTGAAGGCAGCTGGCAATAGTGTTATGTATGTAGAGCGGGGACTTTGTAATACATTATATTGTTTCGAATACGAGTTGTACTTCTGCTGTCACTCAACGCTTACAGTGCATTTATTGAAGTTCTATTTTCTTCACTGGATTCTCAATATTTTTTCAATGTCTGACATTTTCCGAGAAAAGCATTATTGGTTTAGCACTCGGTTCCTATAAGGTTTTGCAGAAAATTGAAAAAGATTTAAAATGTTTGAATGCTTTAAATTCTTTGAGTTGGCAAATATAATTGGATATCTACCCGCACTGAAAATACTGTTTAAAAAGTCTTAATTTTCTGCAAGTTTATGGAGAGGGTGGGGGGGATGTATAATTAAACAATGAGGTCTTGAAATTCATTATGCAAGGATGATGTATCCTTTACGTGTAAATGCTTCACTCTCTAAACAATATTCCCATTTAGAAAGACCTGACTTTGTATTTGGAAAGCACAATTTGTGTCTTAATGATGTCCCAAGTTCTTTGTAGCCAATGGATTGCTTTTGAAGTAATGGACTATGGTTGTTTCATGGGCAAAGAACCCTGGCAGTGTTGGTTGAGGGAGGAATGTTGGCCAGGAGGCGAGATGAACTTCCTACTTTTGTTTGGAAAAAATGTTATTTAACATCTCATAGCACCACCAATATTGCAGCCTTCCTTCTGCACTGTACTGAAGCATCAACCTAGATCATAGGCTCAAATATTTGAGTGGGGCTTGAACCCACAACCTCTGAGTCTGGAGCAACAGAGCTATCGACTGAGTAAGCTGATACATTACTTTGTCATATAGCACCAAGCTTGAGTTAATTTCTAACAGTGAGAACCTTCATTTATATCCATCCACAGTTGGCTGTAGGCTTCTCATAGAATCATTTATATTTACCCTGCTAATCCCTCTAACCTACGCATCCTGGGACACTAAGGGGCAATTTAGTATGGCCAATGCACCTAACCTGCACATTTTTGGACTGTGGGAAGAAACTGGAGAACCCAGAGGAAACCCATGTGGACACGGGGAGAACATGCAAACCCCACACACGCACACTGGCTCAAGCCAGGAATTGAACCCAGGTCCCCGGAGTTGTGGGGCAGCAGTGCTAACCATTGTGCCACCGTGCCACCCCACTGTCTTCTCACTGTGTTCACTGCAGTTCTGTGCATTGCTGTCATCCCTCCATCTGTCCAGTTTCTGATGTTGTCTCCCCATCCAGTCCTCCAGCCTGACTTGTTCTTTCTTGACGTTTCACTTTCTAGTGCTGCCAGTGCCAATCGCTCACCCTGCCATTGCAAGTGGTTGTCCTTTCTCAATTTCCAATTTCTTCGCTTCAGCTGAAAGCTGGTGAGATGCTGGAACTCAAATTTTCCTGCAGTCAAATTCATTTATGTCGCACCTTTTTGATAGACTGCAACCTTCCAAGGTGCTTCAAGCATTATTTTAAAGAAAGGGCTTGCATTCCTTTCATGACCTTTGGTTGTCCCAAACTGCTTCACAGATGGTGAAACAGTTTTGAAGTTTAGCCGCCGTTACAATGTGGCCAATTTGCACATCGGGAAGTGCTCTGAGCATCAGTGTGAGAAGTTTCAGGATAATCTGTTTCTGCGTGATAGTGTTTAAGGGATAGATATTGATTAGGTACCAGAATCATAAAATCATAGAATCCTACAGTGCAGAAGGAGGCCATTCAGCCCATCGAGTCTGCACCAACCACAATCCCACCCTAGGCCCTAATCCCATAACCTCATGTATTTACCCTAGCTAATCCCCCTGACATTAAGGGGCAATTTAGCATGGCCAATTCACCTAACTCACACATCTTTGGGCCGTGGGAGGAAACCGGAGCACCCAGAGGAAACCCACGCAGACATGGGGAGAATGTGCAAACTCCACACAGACAGTGACCCAAGCCAGTAATTGAACCCGGGTCCCTGGAGCTGTGGGGCAGCAGTGCTAACCACTGTGTCACCATGCTGCCCTGAAAACCAAGGAAACCCAACCTATTTGTCCTTGAATAGTGGCAAGAAATCTTTTCTGTCTACCTGCAAAAGCAGAGGGCACCTTGGTTTAGTATCTCACCTAAAGAAGGCACCTCCAACAGTGCAGACCTCTTTTTGCACAATTCAGCCTGGATCATTTTGGAACATAAAGTAATATTAACTCAAAAGTGAAGTACAGCTATTTTGTAATGGAACCAGTAGCTGAGTCTATTTTTAGCTAATAGTATGATTGTGCCAGTTCAGTTTACACGTGGTAAGAACAATGGGGTGGACTTGGGTGATAAACAAAATGAAACCGACCTGAGCATTGTCAGAATCGCTTTTATCTCGTAACTGATCAGTTGACAATGTTCACATGTCACTTTTTTTCCCTACAAATGTAATGCACATTTGCATAACATATACATATCATACATAGCATACATAGGGGTGACACGGTGGCACAGTGGTTAGCATTGCTGCCTCACAGAACCATGGACCTGGGTTCAATTCCAGTCTTGGGTCATTGTGCGGAGTTTGCACGTTCTCCCTGTGTCTGCGTGGGTTTCCTCCGGGTGCTCCGGTTTCCACCCACACTCCAAAGATATGCGGATTAGGTTGATTGGCCATGTAAAATTTACCCTTAGTGTCAGGGAAATTAGCAGGGTAAATGTGTGGGGTTACGGGAATAGAGCCTGAGGTGGGATTGTGGTTGATACAAACTCTATGATTCAAGGAAATTCCCTAATATGAAGTGTAGCTCCCCCACTTGCTGGAGAATTGTGGAAATCTGTTGAAAGTTGTCTTGAAAGATGCAAGTATTTACAAATTAGTAACTTTAAAACAAGAAAAAAGTAATCTTTCCTTGTTCAGCAATACTAGAAAGGTAAAGGACACCATTTTATTGATATAATCTGGATTGAATTCAGGAATAAAATAGCAGCTATTGGCATTGGGAATGTTGTGTGCTCTTTTGGTTGCTGATAGGAATTTAGTCAAGTTGTTTGCACCTTATTTAGTTTGCCATTGCCAATGACCATGTGAGGTCATCGATAAAATAGTTATGTAAATAAACTGGCATCAGTTTAGTCAGAGGTGATGTATGGTAACCTGATGAAGGAGCAGTGCTCCGAAAGCTTGTGATTCCAAATAAACCTGTTGGACTTTAACCTAATGTTGTGAGACTTCTTACTGTGCTTACCCCAGTCCAATGCCGGCATCTCCTCATCATTACTAGACCAGTTATTGTAAAAGATTTTAGTCCCAGTTTTTTAAAAAAAAGCAAACATTGCGATATTTAGAATGCGTGGGTAGTAATATCTTTAATCACGGCACATGTGTTCCATGCAATATTTAAATGTTGACTTGGTATTGGACAAATGCTTTGCAATATAAACAATAGCATTTCCTCATCCTGATGGTTGTAAGACAGAAAGGTGGCAACTGCAATTCCTAGTCCCTGCTGAGGTCCTTGATTCCAGTTGGGAAGCGTTAGGGCACAATAGGTGTTTGCAAATCCCCTGGGATGGAAGAAATATTGGTTAGAATGCCTACTTCTGAATGATGAAGTTTAGCCCCTATCTGTGGATCTATATCAGAAAGGAGTAAGAGGGAAAACAGGAAGAGTCATTTCTTGAAGAGTATAGAGGGTGTAGGAGTAGAGTTAAGAGAGAAATCAGCAGGGCAAAAAGGGGCCACAAGATTGTTTTTGCAGATGAGGCAAAAAAGAATCCAAAGAGCTTCTACAAATACATAAAGGCCAAAAGAGTAACTAGGGAGAGAGTAGGGCCTCTTAAGGATCAACAAGGTCATCTATATGCGGATCCACAAGAGATGGGTGAGATCCTAAATGAATATTTCGCAACAGTATTTACGATTGAGAAAAGCATGGATGTTAGGGAACTTGGGGCAATAAATAGTGATGTCTTGAGGAATGTACATATTACAGAGAAGGAGGTGCTGGAAGTCTTAAAGCGCACCAAGCTAACTAAATCCCCGGGACCTGATGAAGTGTATCACAGGACATCGTGGGAGGCTAGGGAGGAAATTGCAGGTCCCCTAGCTGAGATATTTGAATCATCGATTGTCATGAGTGACGTGCCTGAAGATTGGAGAGTGGCAAATGTTGTGCCTTTGTTTAAAAAGGGCTGCAGGGAAAAGCCTGGGGACTACAGGCCAGTGAGCCTCACATCTGTGGTGGGTAAGTTGTTGGAAGATATTTTGAGAGACAGGATCTACAGGCATTTAGAGGCGCAAGGACTGATTAGGAATAGTCTGCATGGCTTTGTGAGTGGAAAATCATGTCTCACAAATTTGATTGAGTTTTTTGAAGGGGTAACCAAGAAGGTAGATGAGGGCAGTGCAGTTGATGTTGTCTACATGGACTTTAGCAAGGCCTTTGACAAAGTACCGCATGGTAGGTTGTTGCATAAGGTTAAATCTCGTGGGATCCAGGGTGAGGTATCTAAATGGATACAAAATTAGCTTCTTGACAGAAGACAGGGGGTGGTTGTAGAGGATTGTTTTTCAAACTGGAGGCCTGTGACCAGAGGTGTGCCTCAGGGATCAGTGCTGGGTCCACTGTTATTTGTCATTTATATTAATGATTTGGATGAGAATATAGGAGGCATGGTTAGTAAGTTTGCAGATGACACCAAGATTGGTGGCATAGTGGACAGTAAAGAAAGTTATCTCCAGTTGCAACGGGATCTTGATCAATTGGGCCAGTGGGCTGACGAATGGCAGATGGAATTTAATTTAGACAAATGCGAGGTGATGCATTTTGGTAGATTGAACCAGGGCAGGACTTACTCAGTTAATGGTAGGGCGTTGGGGAGAGTTACAGAACAAAGAGATTGAGGGGTACATGTTCATAGCTCCTTGAAATTGGAGTCACAGGTGGACGGAGTGGTGAAAAAGGCATTCGGCATGCTTGGTTTCATCGGTCAGAACATTGAATACAGGAGTTGGGATGTCTTGTTGAAGTTGCACAAGACATTGGTAAGGCCACACTTGGAATACTGTGTGCAGTTCTGGTCACTAGAAAGAGTGCAGAAAAGATTTACTAGGATGCTACCGGGACTTGATGGTTTGAGTTATAAGGAGAGGCTGAATAGACTGGGACCTTTTTCTCTGGAGCATAGGAGGCTGAGGGGTGATCTTATGGAGGTCTAAAATAATGAGGGGCATAGACAAGGTAGATAGTCAATATCTTTTCCCAAAGGTGGGGGAGTCTAAAACTAGAGGGTATAGGTTTAAGGTGAGAGGGGAGAGATACAAAAGTGTCCAGAGGGGCAATTTTTTCACACAGAGGGTGGTGAGTGTCTGGAATAAGCTGCCAGAGGTAGTAGTGGAGGCGGGTACAATTTTATCTTTTAAAAAGCATTTAGGTAGTTACATGGATACGATGGGTATAGAGGGATATGGGCCAAATGCGGGCAATTGGGATTAGCTTCGGGGTTAAAAAAAAAATAAGGGCGGCATGGACAAGTTGGGCCGAAGGGCCTGTTTCCATGCTGCAAGCCTCTATGACTCTACAGTGATGATTCTTGCTTTCAGAGAAACTTGCTAAATGTGGAGCTGCTGTATAAGAACAGAGGCATTGACCAAGACTACTACTCCCAATTGTTTTTTTTAAGTGTTTGCAGTTCTATGCAAGTGGGCAGTAACCTTTCATGGCAAATCTTTCTTTGGGCTGGATGTAAGGGTTCTGCACATTTTGCTGCCATTAACATTACACATATGTGAAGTAATAATGTGTTTTGGCGTGGATTTACATTGTTCATCTGCAAACACTTTTTCATCATAATACTTTCCATTGGTGAGTTTTCATGAACATTACAGTAGCAATTGCTTCAAAAGTGATTTGAAAGCTGCACATATTGGTTCTTTGCAAAATGTTGACTTTGTGGAAAAGAAACTATATCGTGCAAGATTGGAACATGTATTGGTCACATCACACTTTGGCATTACTTACCCGTCAGTGACAAAGGGGGAGTTCGTGGCAGTCCCTATGAACATTATGTTTAACTTAGAATTTATTTCTGAATATTAATAGCAAATTTAAAACATTAGCTGAAACACTAATAAGACTGGGTAACACAATTGTACATAGATTGGATAGGCTCAATTACATCTCTTCGCCTACGCTGAGAAAACTAAGGCCGGATTTTACCAGCACGCCCGCCCCAATTCTGTGGGTGGGTGAGACTCGGAGAGTGGCATTTTCCGTTGGCCTCGGGTGGGATCGTATGAAACTCGGGCGGAAATGCCGGTAAAAGTTTGCCCTAAATCTGTCTTGTTGATGTGTAATAATGGCGACTGATAACAATGTCATCATCTGTCGTGCTGCCATACTTTAAATACTTTTGATGATTCTGTGATTAATTTCTTTAAAAAAAACTTCTCCTATTCACAAATTTTGACTGTGTTTCTTGAGTTTTGGTTTTTACATTTTGTAGGTTTTTTTTCCCCCTTTCCCAGATCAGTTGGCCTTCTATATAACATGTGCAAGTGTTAAAGACCTCTTGTTAAAATATAGAGATTCCAGGAATGAAAGTGATTGAAAGGCAGTAATTTAGTCCAGGCATTCAGTTGGCATCAGAAACTTGGAGAGCAAATTGTGAATCATTCATAATGACCATTTGAATCAATGGATTGAATTAGTGCAGAACTGTAAAGGTTTGTTTTCAATTCTGCATTTGTTTTTCGGCTTGCCTTTACATAGGAGCCAACTTGGAGCTCACTGTTTTTAAGGTGCTATGATCCTGTAGAGAACAACAGTTTTTAAAATTGAACCGAAATTCCAATTAATAGCTGATTGAATGACATGACAAGATTTCACATTTTAAGACTTTGACTGTATAAGAAAACTAAGAGCAACATTGACTAAACATTTTTTCTGTAGACAATTTGTACCTTCAGCTACCAAACTGAACTTTCCATTTTTACTTTTAACACAACCAAAACTCCAACTTCATAATTATACTTTACACTATTCCCTCGGTAGAAATTCAATTCTCCTGGAACCAGGTCAAAGTGATTGTTAGCTCCCAAGGATTTACTTCCATTCTTTTCTTTTCCCAGCCTGACAAGTTCTATTCTCCAGAACTGTCTTTCATAGTGAGGGTTTTCCTTGGAGTTTCTTCCTCTCGTTCAAGCCCAGTGAATCTTTCAGCCTGGTTTTAAATCCTCAAGAATGGGTTATTTTCATCCAGAGCACAAGCTCGTATTTGTATTCCTGCATGGTGCACTGTAGAGATGTTTTGCCTCTAGCTGCTGACTCTCTTTTCTATCCTGGCAGACTAATTCATCTGTAAGATTGTGATGTTTTGTGAAAACCTGCAACCTGACTTTCCAAGGACACTTCCCCCTCTCAAAGTCTATCTCCACTGGCAATGTGAATCACACAGGCCTTGTATTCAGGTAGAAATGCGTTTAGCTATTCTTTAGAATAGAGTTGATGTTTGAATTCTAAGTACATTGACACTTTAAAGTATGACCAATTACAATCTGACATTGCCAATACCTTCTTGGGACTTTGGAGACTAGCAGTCACTATAAACACAGATACTGCTGCAATTGTCCCCAAATGTGAACACCTTAACAACCCAGGCTTTCCTTTAACCCTCAACAGCCATGCTGCAGAAGCTTATTATCAGGCAGACTACACAACAGGTCATATGAGCATCTTACTGCTAAAGATGCAGTCCCAAAACATAACAATCAAACCTCATATTTATAACAAATGTGTAATGTTCACAAAGACGGTTTATCGATTTGAGATGCAATCAGTGCTTTTAATCAACTAAGGAATATTTTTTAATAATGTATTGATGGAAGATGCATTTACAGGTCTCCTATCTATCTGTATCTACAAGTAGTGAAGCTGGTGTGAAGTAAAGTTTCCATTTACTGTGCAATGAGATGGAGCAGAAGTGACAACCATGTTTATTGTGAGGATCCGTGGTTGATTATAGTTGTAACTTGAGTTTTGCTATTTCATGGGATCTGTGTCTTCGGTTAGCACTGCTGCCTCACAGTGCCAGGGACCCAGATTCAATTCTGGCCTTTGGTGACTGTGTGGAGTTTGCACGTTCTCCCCGTGTCTCCGTGGGTTTCCTCCGGGTGCTCCGGTTTCCTCCCACAGTCCAAAGATGTGCAAGTTTGGTTGATTGGCCATGCTAAATTGCCCCTCAGTGTTCCAAGATGTACAGGTTAAATAGATTAGCTGTGGTAAATGTGTGGGGTTGTGGGGTTATGGGGAGAGGGCCTGGGTAAGATACTCTGTCAACGAGTCAGTGCAGATTTTGATGGGCCTAATGGCCTCCATGTGCACTGTAGGGATTCTATGATTTATGCCTGACAGAGAGTGCTTTGGCATCACCAGTATGATGCCATTGAGTTTAGCATCTCATTACTGTTAATTTCAGTTTTCAAAAAAACTTACTAATTATTAAAACTATCCTGTGAAATGTGCTGGTGTATGGGTGTAGTGGCTGTAAAAACCCAACCAGCTGCCAACATGGCAGGACTAAAATGGAGTTTCACGAGCTTTCCTGGAATGGAGTCTGTCCGATTCAAATTGCTTCAAGCATGTTGTTTGTAACATGTTGGGCAGGTGTACGCTGCGCTGCACATGAACTCCTTACTTGAAACCTCAGAATTACTGAAGTAAAGCAGCCGTGATAGCTTGTTCCATTTATAAACTGCTCTCTTTCATTTGCAGACTGTGCAAGGCTTTTTTCTAGAATCAATATTAGGTGCTAAATCATAGAATCTCTACAGTGCAGAAGGAGGCCATTCGGCCCATCGAGTCTGCATCAACAACAATCCCATACAGGCCCTATCCCCGCTTAATTACCCTGCTAATCCCTCTAACCTATCACACCCCGGGGCACTAAGGGTTAATTTAGCATGTCCAATCAACCTAACCCGCACATCTTTGGACTGTGGGAGGAAACCGGAAGAAACGTACGCAAACACTGGGAGAATGCGTAAACTCCACATAGACAGTGACCCAAGCCGGGAATCAAACCTGGGTCCCTGGAGCTGTGAGGCAGCAGTGCTAACCACTGTGCCACCGTGCCGCCCTAATCACGAATGACTAAAATGATCACACAAAATAAACTGCAAATACTTGAAATCTGAATTGCTGGAATTACACATCTAGACACTCTGTAACTGAAAAGAGAAAAGACCGGTTAATGTTTCAGATGTGGGACTTTTCCTCACAACATTGGACATCTGGAAGTGATTTAATCTTTAGAGGTTATGTTGTATCTTTACGCATCTTACTACAATAACTTGCAAAAGTCACCTTATCGATGCCCCAGGGCGCATATCCTTTTAATCAGTTTCTATATATTATGGCGATAAAGCTTTGGTGTAGATATCAGCTGTAGACATGTAAAACATTTTGAAAGCTTTGATGCATATTCACCAAAATATGTGCAGGTTGTATAATGTGATGGGTGTTGGTATGAACCTAGGGTTTCTCATGCAGTGAAATATCAGTGTATGGGATAGGAGCAGTGTAGATGCTCAAAGGGATAGGTGGAAAAATTGAGAGTTTTTTTTGCCAAACGCATCTTAGATGTTTTGAAGTGGTAGGTTGCTTGTTGAACGTCCTGAGTGTAGGTAGCTATAGCATTGATAATGGCAGCAAAGAAAATTTTGAGGGATCAGCAATGTGGTTGACTCTCAACTGCCCTCTGAAATGGCCTAGCAAGCCACTCAGTTGTACAAGGGCAAATAGGAATGGGCAATACATGCTGACCAGCCAGCGACACCCATGTCCTATAAATGAATTTTAAAAAGGCCAATTTTATAGGGGAGGGTTTTTCAGTGCAGGGGATGATATAGCAATGCAGGAGAGGGTCCCCAATTTGAGGTGGAACCCACATCTGCCATATTTCTGTCACAACCTCCTCTATACTGTTTCCAAGGTGGGAGCAGTTCTTCTGTTTGGCCTTCTGTCAAAGGAAAGCTTTGGGAGCATGTGTGTGGACCAGTCCTAGACTTTCCTGGAAATTCCACCTAGCTCACCACTGCTAGACCCAGTGAGACCTGCATCCATTGAGAGTGGGCATAGGTCCCTTTTTGGATTTTGGAGAGGTCCCAAGAAGAATTAAAAAGCTAATTGAACTTAGAGGCTGCTTGAGGAAATGTAAAATTTGCAAAACTATATTTTCTTTGGTCTTTTCAGGCCTCCTGTATCATCTTTTGAGTGGCAGGGTGATACTATGATTTCTGACTCTTTGGTAAGGCAAGGGTCTCTGTTGCACTGATATAGTGATGGCTGTGCTCTGAATGTTCTGATAACCCCGTCCCCTGCTTTTGACATGGGGTTAGGGTTGCCAATTCTCCAGGATTGGCCTGGAAGCTCCAGGAATTGAAGCTCAAGTTTCAGGACACGGCTGTGTGCAGCCCTGGAGAAAAATCATCTCGCAAAGACAGATTTTGAAAAAGTTTCTTTGAACATTTCTCTTTACCGGACAGGAAATATTGACAATGGAGGAAAAAGGTTCTTTAGTTGACAGTCAAGCATCATCCAATTTGGCAATGAGTCTTTTTGCTTTCCAACTGGCGCAGCAAGGCAGTGCGTCACAAGGATGGATGTGTTGGACAATGAATGGAGCATGGGGGCAAGTCATGTGATTAAATCTCCAGGAGTACACTCAATCACAGTTGGCAACCCGATGTGGGGTCAATAATGGAGCTAAGAAGCGAGCAGAATTAGTGTGTCACAATTCAACATAGAAAAACATAGTAGATAGAAGCAGGAGTAGGCCATTCGGCCTTCGAACCTGCTCTGCCATTCATTTTGACCATGGCTGATCATCACATTTGGATCCTTGAAACATGTCTGCAGTCCAAGGCTTATATCTTGAATGCAGGATGTCCTTTTATTTTAAGAGTGGTAATATTAGTAGACGCTCAGAGCGGAAACAATACTGGATCCGTTAGTTATCATTTTCCCCTTTATTTCCCGTTTTCTGAATTGATTCAAGCTCCCTGTTACTTACCTTCAGATCCTCACAGGAGCAGAGGACAATGCTTTGGGGGGGTTCCAGAATTCGTTCCATCTGCTGTTCCCCTGCATGTTGAGCAACATATCACAGGGTAACACATTGCGTTGCTAGCTGAGTGAGTTTGACCTGTGATTTTCTAACAGGAGTTTGTGCTGTCAGTCATTGCATGCAGCAAGTAGCAGTGCTGTCACAGGCAAGATGATTATGCACTAAGTGGGAAAATTGCTACTCAATCATACTGTGCTGTTCGTGTGCTCTTCAAAGCAGTCTGGGAATAGGTTTCCTGCTTCTTGGTTGGAGGATGGTACAAGGCACAAGAAAAAGAGTGGGATAAAAGAAAGCACTTATCTTTGGAGCTGCCAACATGTATCGCAGTGTTGGGCGAGAGAAATTCAACTACATCACGTTAGCTGATACGGTGGCACAATGGTTAGCACTGCTGCCTCACAGCGCCAGGGACCCGGGTTCGATTCCTGGCTTGGGTCACTGTCTGTGCGGAGTCTGCACGTTCTCCCCGTGTCTGCGTGGGTTTCCTCCGGGTGCCCCGGTTTCCTCCCACAGTCCGAAAGACGTGCTGGTTAGGTGCATTGGCCATGCTAAATTCTCCCTCCGTGTACCCGAACAGGCGCCGGAGTGTGGCGACTAGGGGATTTTCACAGTAACTTCATTGCAGTGTTAATGTAAGCCTACTTGTGACACTAATAAATAAAGTTTAAACTGATCTCGACATAAGCGATGGGAGGGCTGCTACAGCTGGCTTCAGCATCTCCTATGAGGAAATGTTCCACTCCTAATGACTAGTAGCTCCAGCTGGAATAGGGTTGAACATCCTGCTGATGCTCGAGCCCAGATTTCCAATTGGTGTTAATGCATTCAATTAAAACCACTTCATGCTAATAGAATCATAGAAACCCTACATTGCGGAAGGAGGCCATTCGGCCCATCAAGTCTGCACCGACCACAATCCCACCCAGGCCCTATCCCCACATATTTACTTGCTAATCCCTCTAACCTACGCATCTCAGGACTCTAAGGGGCAATTTTTAACCTGGCCAATCAACCTAACCCGCACATCTTTGGACTGTGGGAGGAAACCGGAGCACCCGGAGGAAACCCATGCAGACACGAGGAGAATGTGCAAACTCCACACAGACAGTGACCCGAGCCGGGAATCGAACCCGGGACCCTGGAGCTGTGAGGCAGCAATGCAAAACACTGTGCCACCGTGCTGGAGATGAGGGAACAAAAATAAGTAATTCAAAATATTAGATTATAACCTGCAGATAAGATCCCCGGGAGATATTTTTGAAGATAATTTGGTGCTTGTAATGACAAAGCACAAATTCTTTGAGTTGTCACTTGTTGTTTCTTTGTCACTCTTGCTATCTCTTGTCCTGTCTCTCTCTCTTTTTCCACCCTTTCACTGTATAAACTCTGAAATTTTGTCTGACAGTTTCACTCTCTTTTCACTTTTTCTCTTTTGCTTAATTTTGTACCTCTCTCCTTCCCCGTGGCTCCACAAGCAAGGAAGTAGTGAGGGAATAGAACTAACTGGAATATTTACAGAGGAAGAGGCAACTGGGAAGAGCAAATTCAAAGTAATAATACTGTAGGGGCTAGCTGCAAAGACGGTTTGGGGTTAATAAGCAAAATCAGTTACAGGTGTGTTTTCATGTGTGCACCTTTGGGTGCCAGTCTGGATGTTGCTTAAATCTGGCCACAAAATCAATAGGGTCTTTTCAGAGACTTCTGGATGAGTACATGGGACTTAATAGGATTGAGGGTTATAGGTAAGTCTATTTGTAAGCCTAGGTAGGTAGGGACACGACTGGCGCAACTTGTGGGCCGAAGGGCCTGTTTGTGCTGTAGTTTTTCTATGTTCTAAAATGTGGGATCTCAAACAATGGAGGCAGGTGGATAGATCATGGAATCATAGACTCATAGAACCCTACAGTGCAGAAGGAGGCCATTCGGCCCATGGAGTCTGCACCAACCACAATCCCACCCAGGCCCTATTCCCCATAACCCCATGCATTTACCCCAGCTAGCCCCCCTAACATTAAGGGGCAATTTAGCATGGCCAATCCATCTAACCCGCCCATCTTTGGGCTGTGGGAGGAAACGGGAGCACCCAGAGGAAACCCATGCAGACACAAGGAGAATGTGTAAACACCACACAGGCAGTAATCCAAGCCGGGAATCGAACCCGGGTCCGTGGCACTGTGAGGCAGCAGTGCTAACCACTGTGCCGCCTAAGAGTGGTGTAAAAAAACTTGGTTAACGAGTTGGGAGTTAAGGCAGGAGAGGAAGATGGACAAAGGGGAAGTTCAGGAAAGGACTTCCAGACTATGGGGGAAGGCACAGTTGGCAGTGACATGGTAAAGGGAAGTTTGGATGCATAAGAGATTCGTGTCAGCAGACTGGAGAATGTAAGAGGGAGGGGGATTTTAGTGCTTGAGGAATCAGAAATATGGAGATAGAGTAAGGTCACAAAGGATTTGAACACCAGCATGAAGATTTTACATTTGAGGTATATAGAGACCAGTAGCCAATGTTCCAATATTCCAGGACTGCAAGATAGTGCGATGGTGAGCAGAGTTTGGTGTGGGATAGCATATAGGCAGGAAAGCTTGTGGCTTTCTGCTGCTAAGTAGGATATAAGCATGTTTGAGGCTATTGATGAGTACAACCTGGGAATGGGAAGTAGCTCTTGAACTGAATACTTTATTTTTAAGGGGATGTTGTGAGGAGGATGATAAGCAATCAGGGTGGCTATTACTTCAATTTTGTTTGGCGCCATCTAAGGAGAAAATTTGGAAAGGGGGAGAAAGGATTGTGCACTACAGCTCAGATTATAAAAGTAGAAAGTAGTCATTTGAAAGCGGACAGATGAAGAAGGAGAAAATTGATGCACGTACAATGCTCAAGACTATCGTTACAGATACAAGACGGTTCCTTGGCTATTCGAGGAATTCTTTTGCTGTTTTAGTTCCAGGTGCAGATCTCACCTGGTTCAACATTATTTTAATGAAGAAATTTTGTTTCCACAAGCCTTGTACGATATCTTCAAAATGTATTTTGACAAAGGTTTCTCAACTGCTTTATAAGAGTGGCCAAATAGAAGGGCTCATGCATATTATGATTACTATAATAGCTTTAGTTTCGATAAAAGTTTATTAGACGGTAGGGTTTAGAATTTGCAAGTACACGTCAGTGAACATTAAGGCAGTTGTAGCCTTTGGCTGGAGTCACCCAAAAATCAGCAACATCCGATGTTGGGTGGGGAACACCAATAGTGTGTTTTTCCATCACTTTGTGCGTACAGAAATGAACAGGCATGGGTTTCCTTGTATTGCTGGTGGGCTGGCCTCTGATTCACCCACCCCACCAGAGCCTCAAAGATTCATTAATCTGGCCATTGTATTTAAAGGCCCTCCCTACACACAGCTAGCACTTCCCAAAAGCTAGGAAGCTGTTGGGAATGATGGCTGCCAAAGCCAAGAAACATACAGCCCCTAAATATAGCGAGACCTCCCTCGAGCACTTACCAGACACAGTGGAGCCCCGCCATGATGTCCTCTAAACCTGCTCTGGATGAAGATCACCAAGCAAGGACAGCAACCCAGCGTGGGAGACGGAGGCTGTGGTCATCTGCGCCAACACCCTCTGAATGAGGACAGCAATCCAGTGCTGAAAAAGGATGAATAATCTCCTCCGTTCCACCGGGGTAAGTCACCCTTCTTATCACTCTCAACTCTCACAATCACAGACCCATCACACATTCACAGGGATCTCACTCACTGCTAGCTCAAAGGATATTACCACTCGCTCTCCTACACGCACCTTGATCTTTGCTGTGGGTCACGTCCTCATCCTCTCCATGGTCCCACTCACCACTCACACATGCCAGGTAAGCTTACCATCTGACACACATCCTCCTTACGCTGTCTTCATGCAGAACAGGCTGGTACACAATGAAAGAGAGAGGACCCAGACGGGTAAAGGGATGCCCAAAAGTCAAGTTTCTCATAGATTTTGAGGACTGAGGGATTCAGCTGGTTGGAGAGGATGCGGACAGCTCGTGTGTTGATGGTGAGGCTGGCGGCACTCAGTGAGGATCCTGCATTGCAACTTCCATCAGATAACCGTACTATGAGTGATGTCTCCTGTTTCACAAGCCCTTACCGTGTATTAATGATCTCATACCTTTAATAGATGCATCAGGAAAGCAGCCGAGGGGGTCCGCCAGCAAGGTCCTGGACTGTAGCCCCGAGAACAGCACCGAGGAATAATTCACAGACACTGAAATTGTTGATCTGTCACAGCGTTCACCCACACCCTCCACCAGCGCAGAGACACACTTCGATGGGACCTAGTTCTAGAGTAGCTTTGGGGGTCGCAATCTGGTGAACACATCACACTGTCTGATCCACAGCAGGTTGAGGGAGGCAGGGACATCCCAGATTGCTGGCACTCGGAGGAAAGCTGGAGTTCAGGAATTTGCTGAGTCCCAGTCAGATGAGGAGACTGTGGTCTCAGTCCTGCCTCCGTTGCTGGGGTTACAAAGACGAGCTCGGGAACATCAGGAAGGGAGGCTGCTTCACTCTGCAGATTGCAAAACTCGACGGTGAAGTCCGTCCGCCTTCAGACCGAGGTGATAGTGCCGATGGGCCAATGAACAATGATCAATACTAGTAGGTTGGCGGCCGCTGTGGAGACCTTGATCCAGGACATCTGCTGCAGGAGCTGCACCGTGGCTGAGGTGCTTGGTGGATGTCAATGCACAATGTTAATGCCAGAGCTTGGGCAGGGCACCTTGAGCTGACTCCAGCTGCCCCTCCCTTGCCAGGAGGCAGACAAGGGTTCCTCGGGCACCAATAGGAGGAGGATCAGCAGGTACACACCCCAGGGCCATCCACTCAGGTGACTCCTGGAGTGCCCAACCCATTCTAATCCCATTTTCCTGTGACCACCTCACCTCCAGCTCCAGAAGTGGAGGAGGGTGGCACTGCCACACAGCAGGAGCCCAAAAGTAGTCCAGAGCTCCCTCGGTGTCGGCACTCCAGAGGACACCCGCCAAGGTTATCACAGACAACAAGATGTAGCAGACAGCAGGTGGCCTCCACCTCCACAGTGGTTGTTGAGTAAGCACCAAGACATCATGGTAGAGATCGAAAGGTCAAGAAGGTGCGGTTGCACAGTGTGGGTATGGGCTTTAATCACTTGTACATAATGTTAGCTAGTGTAAATAAACTCCCACCAATCTCACCCTGTCTATGACTCCTTATTATCGCAAGCAGTGCTCCTGTTATACTGTAGTGAAAGCTTGGTTCCTGCACAAGGTAAAAGCAGGTTCTCAGTCCAGGGCCTCCTCCCTGTGCTGTATGCAACCTTTCCAGCACACTGACCTCACAGTCACTGGACACATCAGTCATGCCTGCGTCTCGATTGGGTTTATCGTTGCTACAGAATGTCTTGTGTTGGCATCACAGAATTCACTAATTCTCTCTATGTGCTCGCTGCACTTTTAAGGTGTGGCTGCCTCCCAATCTCATCAGCTTCTGTCTCGGGGCGGCACGGTAGCACAGTGGTTAGCACTGCTGCTTCACAGCTCCAGGGACCTGGGTTCGATTCCTGGCTTTGGTCACTGTCTGTGTGGAGTTTGCACATTCTCCTCATGTCTGCGTGGGTTTCCTCCGGGTGCTCCGGTTTCCTCCCACAGTCCAAAGATGTGCGGGTTAGGTTGATTGGCCATGCTGAAATTGCCCCTTAGTGTCCTGGGATGCGTAGGTTAGAGGGATTAGCGGGTAAATATGTAGGGATTTGGGGGTAGGGCCTGGGTGGGATTGTGGTCGGTGCAGACTCGATTGGGCCAAATGGCCTCTTTCTGCACTGTAGGGTTTCTATGATTCTATGACCGCAATCAGTAAGGATAGGCAACATCTCCTCCATGATCATCCTCAACACCAGTGCCCCACAAGGCTGTGTCCTCAGCCCCTTATACACTTATACCCCTTATACACCTCTGACTATGTGGCCAAATTCCCCTCCAACTCGATTTTCAAGTTTGCCGATGACACCACCGTAGTGGGTCAGATCTCAAACAATGATGAGACAGATTACAGGAATGGGATAGAGAATCTGGTGAACTGGTGCGGCAACAATAATCTCTCCCTCAATGTCAACAAAACGAAGGAGATAGTCATTAACTTCAGGAAGTATAGTGGAGAACATACCTCTGTCTACATCGATGGGGACAAAGTAGAAAGGGCCGAGAGCTTCAAGTTTTTAGGTGTCCAGGTCACCAACAACCTGTCCTGGTCCCTCCATGCCGACACTATAGTTATAGCCCACCAACGCCTCTACTTTCTCAGGAGGCTAAAGAAATTTGGCATGTCTACTATGACTCTCATCAACTTTTACAGATGCACCATAGAAAGCATTATTTCTGGTTGTATCACAGCTTGGTATGACTTCTGTTCTGTCTAAGACAGTAAAAATCTACAAAGGGTCATGAACAAAGCCCAGTTCATCACACAAACTAGCCTCCAATCCATTGACTCTGTCTACACTTCCTGCTGTCTTGGAAAAGCAGCTAGCATAATCAAGGACCCCACATACCATGGACATACTTTCTTCCACCTACTTCCATCAGGAAAAATATTCTAAAGTCTGAGGACACATACCAACCGACTCAAGAATAGCTACATCCCTGCTGCCATCAGACTTTTGATGGAATGGAACTATTTCGTATTAAGTTGATCTTTCACTACACACTAGCTATGGCGGTAATGCTACATTCTGCACTCACTCCTTTCCTTCTCTATGAACGGTATGCTTTGACTGTATAACGCGCAAGAAACAATACTTTTCACTGTATCCCAATACATGTGACAATAATAAATCAAATCAAAAACATGGCAAAGGGTCACATAACCTGGGTGACCAATCAGCACTCAGAGTGGGGAATCACTCCAGGGGAGGAGTTCTTAGGCAGAAGCATTCCAAAACTAGCTGCAGCCATGCTGCTGCTCTTGTTGATCCTTGTAAATAAATCCTTTGTTGTTCATTAATGAATTCTCTGAAAGTGCATTATTATATCTGGTGATGAGGATAAATTATGCTTACACTGCCTCTGGCCCGACACATGTGAGTATCCTATTTTAATTGAAGTCTGAGGAAAAGAAAATTTACACTCATCAGAATGCCTCTTTGGGCAAGTAGACCCGTTTGAGATATTTCCAGACTCTGAATGATGTAGAATCTAAAAACATTGAGTCTTTTTCTATAACGATCCATATTACATTTTAATTGTTTTATTATATTGTGTGGGATGTGGCTGTTGCTGGCCAAGTCAGCATTTATTGTCCATCCCTAATAATCCTTGAGAAAGTGGTGGTGTGTTGCCATCTTGAACTGTTGCAGTCTGTGTTGTGTTGGTATGTCCTCTGTTGGGAAGCTTGTTTCAGGATTTTGATCCATTAACTATGAAGGAATGATGATATATTTCCAAGTCAGACTGGTCAGCTTGTAGGGGAATTTTCACTTGGTGGTATTCCTATGCTCCTGTTGCCCTTGCCCATCTTGATGATATGGGTCATGGGTTTGTGAGGTACTGTGGGAGAAGCCTGGGTCAGTTGCTGCAGTGCGTCTACTCGGTGGCACATAACTGCTGCCACATTGTGCCAGCGGTGGCCTGAGTGAATATTTAGGGTGCAGGACGGAGCTGCTTTGTCCTGGACAGTGTTGAACTTTTTCACTATTACTGGGCTGACAGGCAAGTGGATGAATAACCATCACACTTCATCCCAGCACCTGCAAGATACAAGTTAGATTTTGAGAGTTTGGAAGTGCGTTGCACGCCATAGAATATCCAGCCTCTGACCTATTTTAGGTACAGTTTTTCTATGGCAGTTAAATTTCTGGTCAATGATAACCACCAGGATGTTGCTGGTGGGGCATTTGATGATATTGCCAATGAATTCCTAAAGGAAGAGGGTAGATGCTCTGTCTTCCCAGGTGAAGCAATGATTTACTTCTACTTCTAGGGGCGGCACGGTAGCACAGTGGTTAGCACTGCTGCTTCACAGCTCCAGGGACCTGGGTTCGAATCCCGGCTCGGGTCGCTGTCTGTGTGGATTTGCACATTCTCCCTGTGTCTGCGTGGGTTTCCTCTGGGTGCTCCGGTTTCCTCCCACAGTCCAAAGATGTGCGGGCTAGGTTGATTGGCCATTCTAAATTGCCCCTTAGTGTCCCGGGATGCATAGGTTAGAGGGGTTAGTGGGTAAATATGTAGGGATATGTGGATAGGGCCTGGGTGGGATTGTGGTTGGTGCAGACTCGATGGGCTGAATGGCCTCTTTCTGCACTGTAAGATTCTATGATGATCTCTATGACTGCTTTCAATTTGGTCTACTGGATTCGCTGCTCCCAATGCAGCCTTCGTTACACTGGGGAGACCAAACACTGACTGGGTACCTGCTTCGTGGACCACCTTTGTTCCGTCTATGAGCATGACCCCAATCTTCCAGTCACTTGCCATTTCAATTCGCCTTGTGCTCACATTTCTGTCCTTGGTCTGCTGCTATATTCAGTGAAACCCAATGCAAGCTGTGGAGAAACAGCACATCATCTTCCGATGAGGCACTTCACTGCTTTCTGGACTCAGTTCTGAGTTCAACCACTCTAATCCCTGAATTCTCTCCTCCATTTTTAACTTTCTTCCCCACAAGTGCCAGTCTGAATCTCCTCATGTTTTTGCTTTCAGACTGCACTGACTTTTATTATATTAACATCAATTCTGGTTCAATGTTTTTAATACTAACATTACCATTCCCCTCATGACATATTTGTCATTTAATCTCTCCCACTCTCTGGGGCAGCACGATGGCACTGTGGTTAGCACTGCTGCCTCACAGCACCAGGGACCCGCGTTCGATTCCTGGCTTGGGTGACTGTCTGTGCTGAGTCTGTACGTTCTCCCCGTGTCTGCATGGGTTTCCTCCAGGTGCTCCGGTTTTCTCCCACAGTCTGAAAGATGTGCAGGTTAGGTGCATTGACCATGCGAAATTCTCCCTCAGCTTGCCTGAAAAGTGGCCGGAGTGTGTCGATTAGGGGATTTTCACAGTAACTTGATTGCAGTGTAAATGTAAGCCTACTTGTGACACTGATAAATAAACAGTTAAAGGGGCCACTCCACCTCACTGGGCCAACACATTTTAATAAAAGCAATTACTGTGGATGCTGGAATCTAAAACCAAAAGAGAAGATGCTGGAAAATCTCAGCAGGTCTGGCAGCATCTGTAAGGAGGGAAAAGAGCCCAGATGACCCTTTGTCAAAGCTGACGTTTTGAGTCTCAAAACGTCAGTTCTTTTCTCTCCTTACAGATACTGCCAGACCTGCTGAGATTTTCCAGCACTTGTTTTAAATCTAAAGCAAGGTAGATCGAAACCCCCTGAACTTATCTGGACTATGTTGAGTGTTGGCTTCAAACATGGGATTATTCTTAATTGAAAACTCTTAGAATTATTTTTACTTTTAAAATAAAGCTTCAAGAAAAACTAGAAAGAGTTTTTGGAGTATTGAAGGTGGCCATGATTTTAAATATTATTATGGAAAGGCTTGGAAAGGAGAAAGTAAATGGAAGCAGACTGAACTGACGACTGAGTCCTGAAATGTTAACGCTGTTCTTGATAACACACAAACAGTGGAAAGTTGTGAGGTCACAATTCCCAACATGTGGGCTGACTACAGCTCGAAATGAGACCACAAATATAACTTGACAGTATTTTACCATTAATCTCAGGCTTATGTCAGAAGCTGGATATTGATACTGTTCTATGGGCAAGAGCGACGCATTCATAAACAGAAACAAACAGGTATGCTGACACAATGAATCCAAACAAATAAATTTGCACAGTAATTTTCCGTGTGGTCTCCAGCTTTTCTTTAAAATCAGAGTGAGCAATGCGCTTTACACTCTAAATCAAAAGCAAACGTTTTCAAGTACTTCATTTTCATAACATTTTAGCAGCAGTTAATTTTTTTTTTCTCTTCTCCCACTGTGGCCTCCTCCAGCTGAGATTACTGGATAGTCTAAGCTGTGTTCCAAAAACAAGTTTAATTTTTATAGTCATCCAGATGAGGTTTGCTAGTACTCGGAATGCAGCCAGTGCCAGAATTAAGCACTACCAGGCCAGGCCTCTCTGACTGTGTCTTCTATACTCACATTATGCCTGAGCCTCCTGAGGAGCAGTGCTCTTTGGAGCAGGGTGTCATTTTCCATTCACCACACCAGACGTTTTAGAGGCTTACTTGATTTGAGTTTAAGGTCAGTTTTGTGCTGTGGACCATGTCCTGGGAATTTTTAGTTGAAACTGTCAAAGAACAAAGAAAATTACAGCACAGGAACAGGCCCTTCAGCCCTCCAAGCCTGCACCGATCATGCTGCCCGATTTAACTAAAACCCCCGACCCTTCCAGGGACCATATCCCTCCATTCCCACCCTATTCATGTATTTGTCCAGACGCCCCTTAAAACTCACTATTGTATCTGCTTCCACTACCTCCCCCGGCAGTGAGTTCCAGGCACCCACCACCCTCTGTGTAAAAATCCTGTCCAAAACTAATTTTGCATAGCGCTTGTCTGGGTGGAGGAGACTTTGATTCATTTAGTCCAGGCTGTACTTCAATCCAGGTCACTGTGGACAAACAATACCATGCTAACTCGCTGCGTTTCAGGTGCAGGTGAATGGTGAATCTTTCCACATTTGCCGCTGCTCTCGGAGGCTTGTGGTAAAATATGATAGGATCTCAAACCTTGGAAGCTCCGTAATTCAGTGTCTGTAGAGTGGTTTATGATTTAAGGGCCCTGCCTTGATTTGGGCTTTTAGCAGTTCCCTTTGTCAAAGGAACTACAGCACAGATGTCTTTGTGGAAGAGATAATTCTTAAATAAAGCTGCAACCCATTATTGTGAAACTTATCCATAAGCATTACAGAAGTCAAAAGGTATCACCAGAAAGTCGTACAGACCTCCTCCTGATGGAAAGACCATTTTAGATCTGCCTGCAGAGGCTACTTGTAATCTGTATGAGAGAAAACACGCAGGCAGATGAATTAGGAGCAGGAGTTGGCCACTCAGCCCTTCAAGCCTGTTAGTGATCTAGCGCGGTTCCTGAGGGAACATCATTTAAATACATTAACATTTATCAGACCTTCATGCCTGAATTTCGCCCCCCCTCCCCCCCCCCCATCAACCCGTCCAAAAATACATTCATGTCATTTGAGGGCAGAACAATGTGCACCATGACTGGTCTCCCAAGGTGTACACCTGTCGAGCAGCAGACCTTCCAGCGAGTTCAAGGGAGTACATTGCTTGGGGGGGGAGGGTCATGACCACATGGGGGATGGCGGGGGGGTTCCTACTGATTATCTTTGCACTGGGGGAGCCTTTAAAAATGGCACCCCAATCTTCGAGGGCCTAAGTTGCTGGTGGGGTGGGCGAATCCGAGACTGCCCTAATGGCATTACATTGTGGGATCCACCCCTTGAGGTTTTTTTTCCCCCTATGTCCAGCACTATACAAAGTGACTTTGGCGTGTCTGTCCACAGATCTCTGAAGACAGAAGGGCATTTTAGTAGGGTGGTGAAAAAGGTATACGAGACACTTGCCTTTATCAGTTGAGGCACAGATTACAAAAGCAGGGAAGTCATGTTGGACTTGTATAGAATTTTGGTGAGGCTACAGCTAGAGTATTGTGTGCAGTTCTGGTCACCATATTATCGGAAGGATGTGATTGCATTGGAGGGGCTGCAGAGGAGATTCACCTGGATGCTCCCTGCGATGGAGCATTTACGCTATGAAGAGGGGTTGGATAAGTTTGGGTTGTTTTTGTTGGAGAAGAGTAAACTGAGGAGTGACCTAATTGAGGTGTACAAGATTAAAAAGGGCGTGGACAGGGAGCAGCTGTTCCTCTTAGTTGAAGGGTCTGTCATGAGGGGACAAAAATTCAATGTGAGGGGCAGGAGGTTTAGTGGGGGATGTGAGGAAAACCCTTTTTAACCAGAGGGTGGCGTCAGTCTGGAATGCTCTGCCTGGGAGGGTAATAGAGATGGGTTGCCTCACATCAGTTTTGGCACGTCATAACATTCAAGGCTATGGGTCAAGTGCTGGCAAATGGGATTAGGTGGGAGGTCAAGTGTTTCACCATGTGTCGGGGCAGACTCAATGGGCTGAAGGGCCTCTTTTGTTTTGTGTGAGATTCTATGTGGCGGAGAATGCCGTTGTTAGTATCGATGATTTCAACTTTTCCCACCAACCATCGGCCTTTGCTGTATTCCAGAAAAATTCCCCCCATCTTTCCACGCCCACCCTGTCAAATCCCTCAGAAACTTTTATGTTTCAATCAATTTATCTTGAGAGCTGTTGTAAAGATTAAGGTCCAAGTTTTTTAAGTATGGCCTAATCTCATCATTGGTGCTGCATCTTATATTTAACACAAACTGGAATTATGGTGGTTGCGAATTGCAAGGTTCCTGGCAGCTGATTGGAGGAGAGAGTTAGCCCTTACAGCATTCCTTGTGAGTCAGGAAGAGCAGGAATTCTCACCAGCATCCTCGAGAAAGCCTTTGACCTCCCTGCTGATTATCAACAGCCCCTGCCACCCGACTGCTAACCCCCTATCTCTTATCGATTGCTGATTGGGCACCCGTCTGAATTGCCAAGGACCATCCCCAGTGATCTCAGCTACTGCCTCCTGCCGTTAGTGGTTGCTCACACCAGCCAGACCGTCTTTCCATTTGGTCGGCTGTTGAGAGCGAGAGATAAAACTAAGGGTGGTGTATGTTGGCAATTCAGCCCCCACTTGCAGTTTGCAGCAAACTCTTCCATTAAAGAAAAATAAAAGTTTACATGCTGAAACATTATCATGAGTGGCTACTGAAGCCATGCAATTTAATGCGTAAATAGTTTGAAAAAGAATTTGAGGAAAATTATTAGAGGATATGAGAAAGTGTGAAAAAAGGGGGTTGGAGTTGGGCTATCACTGGTATAGGCAAAGTGGGTCAAGTGGCCTCCTTCTCTGCTGCAATGCAATGATTCTACTTGCAGTAAACCACTGTCATGATCCAAAGTTGAGACGTGACAGCTACTGTCCATTGTGTTATGAGTGTCTTTATTGCAGAGATCTAGTTTTTTATCCTTTAACCTAACCTTTTTAAGGTCAATTTAATCTGTACAAACCTACAAATGCTTTTCCCATAATCTATTCTTTGTGTTGCTTGGTAGGAAAGCTTTTGTTGCTCAGCATCTGCGAAAAATGAGTGCTGGGAGGTAGGTTCACCCCAGTAATGGGTGCTATGTTACTGCGACTTGCATTCTGACCATTGGTTTTAACTCAGCTGATGCAGGCATTTTTTTCTTTTGACGACTGTAGACATCCTAGTTGAATAACCCCTCTGGGCTAATGTACACCTATATCTGGGTGGGGCTAAAGTGAACAATATTGAAGAGAGAATTTCCTAAGCAGCACCTGTTATTAATAGTAGTTTAACCAGTCACAACCATATGCCTGAATTCATTACTTCCCCCAGTAAAGCTGTCTCAGTCGATAAAGAGGAATTGTCTCAATTTATTATTTTGCTCTTTAACAAAGTCGACCTTGCTCGGATTGAACTGGGTAAATCCTGAACTCCAACTTGCAGACCTGAATGACTGGTTTAATCATTTATTTCCAGTAACTATACTAACTTCGATTGCAATCTCTGGACTACTGAGGATAAAATGATCAGTATTGTAATAACTGCTAGACACTGAAATGTTGTTAAGTTTATGACAGACACCATTACAACACCGGCTTCTTTTAAAAAAAAAAAGTTCTGAAGCATTTAGAACGAGATCAAACTGTTTCTTTTGGTCTTTTTTTTTCTACAGTGCAGAAGGAGGCCATTCGGCCCATCAAGTCTGCACCGACTCTTACCCAGGTTTACCCCATAACCTCACATATTTTCCCATTAATCCTCCTAACCTTTACATCTTGGGACTCTTAGTGCAATTTAGCATGGCCACTCTGCCTAACCTGCACATCTTTGGACTGTGGGAGGAAACCAGAGCACCCGGAGAAAACCCACTCAGACGTGGGGAGAATATGCAAACTCCACACAGTCACCTGAGGCCAGAATTGAACCCAGGTCCCTGGCACTGTGAGGTAGCAGTGCTAACCACTGTGCCACCGTGTTGTAATGAGAGAATACATAAGAACTGATGAGAGAATACTGATGCGAAAATACATAAGAACAACCATGCGATTCCTTCCCATGCTCTGAACTTGACAAGTTCTTTGTTACTGCTTGGGGTCTTACTCCCTGTAGGTAACTGACTCTCCTCCTGTGAGAGTGATCTGAACTGCTTATTTCAGAAACCTGGTGAACCATACCTAGTAAGGTACAGAGGGAAAAAGGTATGTATGTGGCTCAATGGGAATATCTCCTGATGTCCACCTGTATTTATTATTGGTAAAGGAAATCTATGTCCATCAGGAATTGTTGGTTCGACTGTATAGTCACCATTACCTGGAATCTCTAGTCCGAATGTCCAAATTCCATAAACTTGGGAACAGTACGCTTGAGTTTATGGTGTGATGTGATCTCCAATGCTCCCATGCGAGCAGAAACAGAATGACATTCTGTAAAAATGGGACCTTTACCCAACCACCAATGCAGGGTTGGCCTCTCGAACACTTTATGAATGTGTTCCTTCCAGTGGATCAACTATTCATTAGCAGCATGTAATCTCTCTCTATCTGTATGTTCCCATTTAATAATTCTTTTCCCGAGGTTCTTTGTTTGTGTGGGTGGCACGGTGGCACAGTGGTTAGCACTGCTGCTTCTCGGTGCCAGGGACCCAGGTTCAATTCCTGGCTTGGGCCACTGTCTGTGGGGAGCTTGCACTATCTCCTTGTGTCTGTGTGGGTTTCCTCCAGGTGCTCCGGTCTCCTCCCACAGTCCAAAGACGTGCTGGTCAGGTGCATTGGCCATGCTAAATTCTCCCTCCGTGTACCCGAACAGGTACCAGAGTGTGGCGACGAGGGGATTTTCACACTAACTTCATTACAGTGTGAATGTAAGCCTACTTGTGACGAATAGATAAACTTTAATTTTAACTGCACTTGCAGCAGAATGCTTGTTCATTTGGCTGGCCTAATTCTTGGGGTGTTCATACTGTCTTTTCTGGTGTTTCTTGCAGTGTTTTGCATCCTGTTGATCTTTGTAGTTTGCCCATTTGACATATTGCCATAGTTCCATTCGTCAGTGCGTGAGTATCATCCATTGCTGCTCTTGTCTTGGCCCTGTCCTAAATCATTTGGAGGCTTCCAGCATGAATACAGTTGCAAAAGGAATGTGTGCTTTGAAAGCCTTGCTCTTCAGTCAAAATTTATTTCTGCTCCATTTTGCTCTCTGCGTGCAGATTCTTCAGTTCTGGCATCTGGTGAGCACATGAATCCAACTAATGTGGATATCGCAGAGAAGAATCTTAGTTTTTAACGAGTGAAAAATCAAATCTTATTCTAGCAAAGCCTAGCAAACCCCAGTGGTGGTTAGAGAACCATGCTTTCCCTGGAAACTCTTCAAATATGCATGAATATACAAACAGACTGATTCAACCTCTGTTAGAAAGCTGGCTTCTTTCCTATGATGGCGATAGGAATTTTTAAACTTCGAGCTTTTGAGCTTTTTTATTATTCTGTTGACACTTGGCAAACAAAGTATGTGCACCTCCACTTTCAAACCAAACTGATTAATCCAATGATAGGCAGATTATTTAAGTATGAGGTCCAAGTTTTCTTCAAAACCCACTCAAGGCATAGTTTCTGTGGAAGGCAATCCTGCTATGCATGTTAATTTACATTTGACACAGTCAACATATCCTGCCAGAAAATCACCCTTTCTACAGATTTCTAACTGAACTTTTAGAACTTCAGTTCAAATGTTGTATATTTACTGAGTGTAAGCAATGATTTGCTATCTACGGTAAGCAATAAGCAACATCCTCAATTTTGGGAACTTAACAAGTTATTATTTTGATAAAATTCCAAAGGCAGTGGAGTATCTTTAATAGGCAATTCTGAATTTTGATGCACAATATCTTATAAGCGTTGCCAGACAGAGGTTCATCACTGGGGCTCAGTTACAGTTTGAGCAGTCAACTCTTTTGTCTGTGGGCTGTTTTGAATGTGGCATCCCACAACAATAACTCATATTTATACCACGCCTTTAATCGAATAAAATGTCTCCAGATGCTTCTCAGAAGCATTTTCAAACAAAATATGATACCAAGCCAAATAAGGAGATATTTGATCAGATGACCAAAAGTCAGGTCAAAGAGAGAGGATTTAAAGAGTGTCTTCAGGGGGAAAGTGAGGTGGAGACTAATAGTGAGGATATTCCAGAGGCCTAGGCTACCAATGGTGGAGCGATCATAATTTGGAATGCACAGGGGGCCAGAGTTAGAAGAGTGCAGGTATCTGAGAGAGGATTGTGGGTCTAGGGAAGATTACAGAGATAGGGAGGGGTGAGACCATGGAAGAATTTGAAAACCAGGATGGGAATTTTACAATCAATTGCTTGTCTGGGAGCCACTGTAGGTCAGCAAACTCTGCGATGGTAGGTGAACGGGACTTGGTGTGAGTTAAGACACAGGCGACAGAGTTTGCTTGACCTTGAGTTTAAGGAAGGTAAAATGTGGGAGACTAGCCAGGACTGCATTGGAATAGTTAAGTGGAGCGATAACTAACTAAGACATGAATGAGGGTTTCTACAGCGGATAAGCTGAAATGAATGAATTCAGACAATATCGCAAAGGTGGAAATATATAGTTGAAAACTCCTCTTGGGATCAAGTTTGATACCAATTGGCATTGACAGGCTAAAAGGTCTCAGTCTGTTACAGAGAGATGGTAGCTAGGAATTGATGTGGAGATGCCGGCGTTGGACTGGGGTAAACACAGTAAGAAGTTTAACAACACCAGGTTAAAGTCCAACAGGTTTATTTGGTAGCAAAAGCCACAACCAAATAAACCTGTTGGACTTTAACCTGGTGTTGTTAAACTTCTTAGTTAGGAATTGGAGCAGAGACCAAAAACAATGGCTTCAATCTTGCAAATATTTAATTGGAGAAAATATCTGCTCATTCAGCACTGGGTGCTGGGTAAGACATCAGATAATTTAACATCAGTAGAGGAGTTAGAGCTGGGTGTTATCAGCACATGCATGAAATCTAATGTGTTTTTGGATGAAGTCACTGATGAGGAGTTGTAGATGAGAAATGGGAAAGGCTCCAGGATAGGGAGTGTCCAGAAGTAATGGTGTGAGAGCAGAAAGCCATTACAAATAAGATTCTGCGTAGGAATAGATTGATAAAAATGGCACCAGCAGGATGACCGCAGAGAGGCATTGGAGGAGGATGGTGTGGTGAACTGCGACCAAGGCTGCAGACAGGACGAGGAGGAGAAATTTATCTTTGTTCCAGTGACAGAGGGTGTCATTTGTGACTTTGATACAGGTGATTGGTCCAGATAGGACAATGTGATCGGCACAGGCTTGGAGGGCTGAAGGGCCTGTTCCTGTGCTGCACTGTTCTTTGATAAGAGCTGTTTTAATATTGTGATGGTTGGGAATTAGATTGGCGGGACTCGAGCATGCAGCCCAGGGAATGATGGACACAGATTTGGGAGGCAGTAACATGCCCGGGGAGGTTTGAGATGGACGATGGAGGTCAAGGAATTTTTTTTTTGAGGAGAAAGGTTGATGATGACAGATTTAAAAGAAAGAGACAATGTTCAAAGAGAAACTAACATGCGGACCAAGAAAGGAAATTGGATGATCAATTAGGGGACAGGATTGAGGGAACAGAAGACAAGTCTCGTAGACAAAGTGAGCTCAGACAAGGCACCAAGGAGATGGGAGAGAACCTAGAGAAAGATGTTAGTTCAGTGCTTGGGCAGGGGGAAGTTCAGAGGAAATTTAGCCCTGTGGGCTGGAGGAAGGGGAAAATATGGCAAAGGCAGCTGATTATGAATCATAGAATCCCTCCAGTGCAGAAGGAGGCCAATCGGCCCATCGAGTCTGCACCGACCACAATCCCACCCAGGCCCTACCCCCACATATTTACCCGCTAATCCCTCTAACCTACGCATTTTAGGATTCTAAGGGGCAATTTTTAACCTGGCCAATCAACCTAACCCGCACATCTTTGGATTGTATGATCTCAATCTTAATGACAAAAATATCCATGAACTCCTCACACTGATGGAGGTGAGGGCGGAGGAGACAGAATAAAGAAGATGGTTAGCAGTACTTCAATTTCATCACTTCAACTGAACTCATTGATTTTAACAATGAACCTATTAGGGTTCAAATTAAGTTGAAAAAATATAGAAATCTCACCGTAGGAAAATGTCTGCACACAGATCACCAAACATCCTGCATGAGCAAAGTATCACATCTGCTTTCCTAAAATATGAACTCACTATTACCTGTGTTACATGAATTAAACAAGGCGGGTGCAAATAAAATTGTAGTGCTAGTATACTTGGCGTGAAGTTGGATGTAACATGTCTGATTTCCAATTAAATACCTTAGGACGTCAATGGAATCAAATGTAGAAATGTGTTGCAGTATTTTCACGTCAATAATTCCCATCTATTCTGTTTAGCAACTGGCCTCAGCCTTTATTCCAATGCAGGCATGGAAAGACACAACATACAAACAAGGCTGTGGCACCGAGTTTAGGATCTGGTTCATGCTTGTGATTCACCAAACGTTGATTCCCTGACCTCAGTCACGACACTAAGAGGACACAGTAGAAGCCAGTCACCTCCCAAACAGGAATGAAGTTTCATGGGGATGCTGCACTGAACTCTTATTTATTGATGAGTTGCAGATGGTTAGAGAGCAGAGTTGCCAAGAGATCTGAATACAAGTCACTTGACAAATCTTGCCTGAGACATAATGCACAATGTGCTGAGGGTGGTGACAGGGAGGAGTGGTGGTGGGGGGAGGGGGGGGGGGGGTAGAAGGAGGGAGGAAATAAATGTTCAGCAGATATTTAATTCTTCAAGTTTTTGATATATTGTACACAAAACTCACCTGTACCCTTCTCTTTTTCTCTCGTTTGTGGTATTGGACAGTTATGAAGAGCATTGCAGTAGTATACTCACAACTAGCTCTCGTGGTGACCTGAAATGGAAGATGTGGCTTAAAATGATACCTACAGACTGCTGCCCACAGTGTAATGGATTCAGAGAGTTGACTATGTTACCATGGTGACTCTTTTAACCAAAGGTCTGGAAAACAAGGGCTTGGATTATGGTATATGCAACACCTTCAACTCTGAATTGGTAAGCTTATTAATTAAGTCTAATATGTGGATCATATTTTGAAAAATAACATTTACTTTGAACATCCGATATAAATAGTTTCAGAAGTTGCCTACATTGTATTGTGCAATATTGGATTCTTTAGAAATCCTCGTGTTGTATTTCTGGGATTTTCTCTTCTGTGGTGCAACTACTAATGTGTAAATTTAATTTCAAGCCAGTTTTCACTGAGAAGTTTAGTTTGACCTCATTTGGGATGGCTTCAGTTTTTACCCCCGTCAGTATTGATACTTAAAGCACCCTGTTATTTCCAAAATCAGAACTACAATCTTATCGTAATCATAGCTGCTACACTGATCCTTGGCGCAGCCTCTGAAATACTAAGTTCAGAAAAGTTAGTTTAAATGAAATTTCTCACATTTGTAACTGGTGGTAGATGACAGAACAGTGCCAACATTTAAGGAAAGCCTTACAAAGGCATTCGATGTGGGCTTTCTTGGGGAATTTATTTAAACTAACAGTTGAACTTTTATCAGTGGTAGAAATATTGCTCCGTGCTGAAATTCCATCTGCAGCAAATATTTAACGTTGACAGTTTTGCCACCAATATTTATGTGAGTTGGCCAGCGCATCTATTTTCCCACAAAATGGGAGTGTTTATTCATTCTCTAAATGGTGAGTCTATGCGGTTGTCCCATTGGCCCAATGTACGTTCTAAACTGAGTTGCTCTAGGATTACATCTGTATAGATAAACTGAGTTAATCATTATCCTATAGGGGTTATGCAAAGACAACACTGAATGTGAATGCTTCCAAATTCATCTTTATTTATGGGCTCTCTTACAAATAGTCTCAAAAACATAAGGCTGTTTTCATTAATTTCCAATATCACTCCAGTTCGATTCAAATTGAGGGGCAGGAGGATGGACTTTGTTTAATGACAACAAATGGCATTTCTCAGCAACTGATTGATGGCAAATATTCTTAAAATGACAAAGAAAATTATACAAAGTTTGTTGGAAATGTGAGTCTAAAGCAGGATATGTGCAGTTAAATCATTTATTTTCTGCAACATTTTGATTTGATTTATTATTGTCACGTGTATTAGGATCCAATGAAAAGTATTGTTCCTTATGTGCTATACAGACAAAGCAAACTGTTCGTAGAGTACGTAGGGGAGAAGGAAAGGGGATAGTGCAGAATGTAGTGTTACAGTTACAGATAGGGTATAGAGAAAGATCAGCTTAATACAGGGTAGGTCCATTCAAAAGTCTGATGGCAGCAGAGAAGAAGCTATGGTGCTTCTGGTGCAACACTTCGACCAACTTTACAATGTCATTCTCAATCCCACTTCCAGTGGCTTAATGCAGACTAATCTGTTGGCAGGTCCGAATGAGGTCAGTATTTGCTATTTAATTTGAACATTATCATAGAACATAGAACATAGAAAGCCACAGCACAAACAGGCCCTTCGGCCCACAAGTTGCGCCGATCACATCCCCACCTCTAGGCCTATCTATAGCCCTCAATCCCATTAAATCCCATGTACTCATCCAGAAGTCTCTTAAAAGACCCCAACGAGTTTGCCTCCACCACCACCGACGTCAGCCGATTCCACTCACCCACCACCCTCTGAGTGAAAAACTTACCCCTGACATCTCCTCTGTACCTACCCCCCAGCACCTTAAACCTGTGTCCTCTCGTAGCAACCATTTCAGCCCTTGGAAATAGCCTCTGAGAGTCTACCCTATCCAGACCTCTCAACATCTTGTAAACCTCTATCAGGTCACCTCTCATCCTTCGTCTCTCCAGGGAGAAGAGACCAAGCTCCCTCAACCTATCCTCATAAGGCATGCCCCCCAATCCAGGCAACATCCTTGTAAATCTCCTCTGCACCCTTTCAATGGCTTCAACATCTTTCCTGTAATGAGGTGACCAGAACTGCGCGCAGTACTCCAAGTGGGGTCTAACCAGGGTCCTATAAAGCTGCAGCATTATCTCCCGACTCCTAAACTCAATCCCTCGATTAATGAAGGCCAGTACGCCGTACGCCTTCTTGACCGCATCCTCCACCTGCGAGGCCGATTTAAGAGTCCTATGGACCCGGACCCCAAGGTCCTTCTGATCCTCTACACTGCTAAGAATGGTACCCTTCATATTATACTGCTGCTTCATCCCATTGGATCTGCCAAAATGGATCACCACACACTTATCCGGGTTGAAGTCCATCTGCCACTTCTCCGCCCAGTCTTGCATTCTATCTATGTCTCGCTGCAACTTCTGACATCCCTCCAAACTATCCACAACACCACCTACCTTGGTGCCGTCAGCAAACTTACCAACCCATCCCTCCACTTCCTCATCCAGGTCATTTATGAAAATGACAAACAGCAAGGGTCCCAGAACAGATCCCTGGGGCACTCCACTGGTCACTGACCTCCATGCAGAGGAAGACCCCTCCACAGCCACTCTCTGCCTTCTGCAGGCAAGCCAGTTCTGGATCCACAAGGCAACAGCCCCTTGGATCCCATGCCCTCTCACTTTCTCAAGAAGTCTTGCATGGGGGACCTTATCGAACGCCTTGCTGAAGTCCATATAGACCACATCCACCGCTCTTCCTTTGTCAATGTGTTTGGTCACATTTTCAAAGAACTCAACCAGGCTCGTAAGGCACGACCTGCCCTTGACAAAGCCGTGCTGACTACTTTTGATCATACTAAACTTCTCTAGATGATCATAAATCCTGTCTCTCAGGATCCTCTCCATCAACTTACCAACCACTGAGGTTAGACTCACCGGTCGGTAATTACCCGGGCTGTCCCTGTTCCCTTTCTTGAATATAGGGACCACATCTGCAATCCTCCAATCCTCCGGAACCTCTCCCGTCTCCATCGACGATGCAAAGATCATCGCCAAAGGCTCCGCAATCTCCTCCCTCGCCTCCCACAGTAACCTGGGGTACATCCCATCCGGTCCCGGCGACTTACCAACCTTGATGCCATTCAATAGTTCCAACACATCCTCTTTCTTTATGTCCACATGCTCGATCCTTTCTGTCCACCGCAAACCAGCAGTACAACCACCCAGATCCCTTTCCACCGTGAATACCGAGGTAAAGTATTCATTAAGCAGCTCCGCCATTTCTAACGGTTCCGCACAAACTTGTATCGAATTATATTTGTACTGTGACTGGCTGAAGTTCAGTCTAGCAGTGAAGCAATGTCAGAAATGTCTCTGGAATACAGTGTATGACAACACTGAAGTATTATGGAAGTTTGCGGTGCCAGGCTTATTCACACTTCCTGTCTATAAATTGTGAAAAGTTCGTTATTTTTCATTTGTATCTTATTTAAAATAAAGCTGAGCTACAAATTTTTTGTTTTCATCAAAACATAGCAGGGCTTCAGGTGAGTTATATTCCTGGGTGGTGGCATTATCTTAGCAGTGGAAATGTTGATTGCAATTTTTTTTGATCGACCAAACTGAATAGAAAAGACATTGATAATCAAGGCCACAAAGTTAGGATAGGTGCTGAACTATCACAATGTGAACCTCGCTAAACAAAAATGATGCATGTGGTATTGCATGTTGAAGAACAACTTTATCATTAGTTGGTCCATTGATGTGAGCCCAGTGATTTTGATCCAGTAAGTTCTCGCTTCTGATTCCCCTGTAGTGTTCAGCATTAAGCTTTCATGAAGGAACATCACTGATATGATATTTTGGTTTTAAAGGGCGGCATGGTGGCACAGTGGTTAGCACTGCTGCCTCACAGCTCCAGGGACCTGGGTTCGATTCCAGCCTTGGGTTACTGTCTGTGTGGAGTTTGCACATTCTCCCCATGTCTGCGAAGGTTTCCTCCAGGGTGCTCCTGTTTCCTCCCACTGTCCAAAGATGTGCAGGTGAGGTGGATTGGCCATGCTAACTTCCTCCTTAGTGTCCCAAAATGTGTAAGTTTGGGGGATTAATGGGGTAGATATGTGGGGATATGGTGATAGGGCCTGGGTAAGATGCTGACTCAATGGGCTGAATGGTCTCCTTCTGCATAGTAGAGAATCTATGATCTATGATTCTGATCTTTCTGATAAAGAGCAACATTGTGTTTGCCAAAACATCAGAAAAGGTTTACTGCTCCTGCAGCTAATGATGTGATTTGTAGGAAGTAAGATATATCTGAATAGTTTAACTTTTAAGCAGCTTTTCCATTAGGTTCTGCCTCTCAGAATTTGGTCTTTCATTCTTGCTTTTGAATTCTGCTGGATCTTTTTATCTTCGTTGTCTGATGTTGACTGTGTTTGCCATGTTGTCCTATTCTGATAGCATTGGGAGCTATCCTTCTGTATCTTTTTATTGTGTGCCAATGATGTACAGGATTGGTTTGCTGCACAATAGGTACATGATCAATAGATACAATATATAGGATAATTCATGCTATATTTTTTTTGCACCCTATTTTATCAACTGCCTTTGGATAAAGCATTTATGTGCTCCAGTAATTTTTCTGTGATCCATCCTGCACCACTGGCTTGTGCACAGTAGGAGATCCTCTCGGAAATAGTGATCATAGAGTCATAGAGGTTTACAGAATGGAAACAGGCCCTACGGCCCAACTTGTCCATGCCGCCCTTTCTATTTTAAAACCCCTAAGCTAATCCCAATTGCCCGCATTTGGCCCATATCCCTCTATACCCATCGTACCCATGTAACTATTTAAATGCTTTTTAAAAGACAAAATTGTACCCGCCTCTACTACTACCTCTGGCAGCTTGTTCCTGTGTGAAAACAATGCCCATCTGGACACTTTTGTATCTCTCCCCTCTCACCTTAAACCTATGCCCTCTAGTTTTAGACTCCCCTATCTTTGGGAAAAGATATTGATTATCCAGCTGATCTGTGCCCCTCATTATTTTATAGACCTCCATAAGATCACCCCTCAGCCTCCTACACTCCAGAGAAAAAAGTCCCAGTCTATCCAGCCTCTCCTTATAACTCAATCCATCAAGTCCCGGTAGCATCCTAGTAAATCTTTTCTGCACTCTTTCTAGTTTAATAATATCCTTTCTATACTAGGGTGACCAGAATTGCACACAGTATTCCAAGTGTGGCCTTACCAATGTCTTGTACAACTTCAACAAGACATTCCAACTCCTGTATTCAATGTTCTGACCGATGAAACCAAGCATGCCGAATGCCTTCTTCACCACTCTGTCCACCTGTGACTCCACTTTCAAGGAGCTGTGAACATGTACCCCTAGATCTCTTTGTTCTGTAACTCTCCCCAACGCCCTACCATTAACTGAGTAAGTCCTGCCCTGGTTCAATCTACTAAAATGCATCACCTCGTATTTGTCTAAATTAAACTCCATCTGCCATTCGTCAACCCACTGGCCCAATTGATCAAGATCCCGTTGCAATTGGAGATAACTTTCTTCACTGTCCACTATGCCACCAATCTTAGTGTCATCTGCAAACTTACTAACCATGCCTCCTATATTCTCATCCAAATCATGAATATAAATGACAAATAACAGTGGACCCAGCACTGATCCCTGAGGCACACCGCTGGTCACAGGCCTCCAGTTTGAAAAACCACCCTCTGGCTTCTGTCAAGAAGCCAATTTTGTATCCATTTAGATACTTCACCCTGGATCCCATGAGATTTAACTTTATGCAACAACCTACCATGCGGTACCTTGTCAAAGGCCTTGCTAAAGTCCACGTAGACAACATCAACTGCACTGCCTTCATCTACCTTCTTGGTTACCCCTTCAAAAAACTCAATCAAATTTGTGAGACATGATTTTCCACTCACAAAGCCATGCTGACTGTCCCTAATCAGTCCTTGCGTCTCTAAATACCTGTAGATCCTGTCTCTCAAAATACCTTCCAACAACTTACCCACCACAGATCTGAGGCTCACTGGCCTGTAGTTCCCAGGCTTTTCCCTGCAGCCCTTTTTAGACAAAGGCACAACATTTGCCACTCTCCAATCTTCAGGCACCTCACACGTGACAATCGATGATTCAAATATCTCGGCTCGGGGACCTGCAATTTCCTCCCTAGCCTCCCAGGATGCTCTGGGATACACTTCATCAGGTCCCGGGGATTTATCTACCTTGATGCGCTTTAAGACTTCCAGCACCTCCTCCTCTGTAATATGTACACTACTCAAGACATCACTATTTATTTCCCCAAGTTCCCTAACATCCATGTTTTTCTCAATAGTAAATACTGTTGAGAAATATTCATTTAGGATCTCACCCATCTCTTGTGGATCCGCACATAGATCACCTTGTTGATCCTTAAGAGGTCCTACTCTCTCCCTAGTTACTTTTTTGCCCTTTATGTATTTGTAGAAGCTCTTTGGATTCTTCTTTGCCTTGTCTGCCCTCCTGATTTTTCTCTTTACTCTACTCCTACACTCCCTATACTCTTCAAGGGATTCACTTGATCCCAGCTACCTGTGCATGTCACGTGCCTCTTTCTTCTTCTTGACCAGGGCCTCAATATCCTGAGTCATCCAGGGTTCCCTACTTCTGCCAGCCTTGCCCTTCACTCTAAGAGGAATGTGTTTACCCTGAACCCTGGTTAACACACTTTTGAAAGCGTGCCACTTACTAGACGTCCTTTTGCCTTCCCACAGACTCCCCCAATTAACTTTTGAAAGTTCCTGCCTAATACCATCAAAATTGGCCTTGCCCGAATTTAGAATTTTAACTGTTGGGCCAGACCTATCATTCTCCATAGCTATCTTAAAACCAATAGAATTATGGTCACTGGTTTCAAAGCGAACCCTCACTAACATTTCTGTCACCTGCCCTTCCTTATTTCCCAAGAGGAGGTCAAGTTTTGCCCCCTCTCTAGTCAGGCCATCCACATACTGAATGACCATAACATAATTGAGTAGGTCTTTGGTGCAGCAGGTAACACACAGAATTTTCATACTCAAGTCCCACTCAAGGACTTGATGGCCAAGGAAGGAGTGTTCATAGCATGGCCAAACAAGTTGAGTGTCAACTTGTGAATCCTTCTAATGTTTACCAATGGCAGTGGTGGGAGAGATTCCTGGTCAACCATGACCAGGAAAGAAATTGGAACCTCTACCACCACCTATCCATAGTTCCTGATGAGAACATTCAATTAAAGGTGTATGTTGCCACAGCATCTCAGACCACTTGGCCCGACTGGCTGGACATCCGGTGTGGATCAGACTGGTGCCAACAGCTTTCGATGTGATCCATTTTCTGGCTGGGATGGAATTGGGACCTGCTTCACCATATCTGTGGTGGAGATTGCAGCATTGTGGGATAGACCTGCCTTCAGGCAGGGGGCTCAAGAAGGAGAAGAATACCATTGAATTTCATGTTAACTCTGAAGTTGCATACTCCAGTCACAAACAAGAATCTTAAACTTGTGCAAGGGTACAGTGGAGGGCAAGCCTCCTTTTCCTTCTCTTCCGTTGTATATATCTAAACTGCTTCATTTGTCAATCTGAACAGCCCTTTGATGCAAAAATAATTGACACTGGGAATGTGAAAGAAAAATACAAATACAAAATATTGGGGAAACTCAGCAGGTCAGGCGGCATCTGTCGAGAGATCAGTTAGGTAAGTTCACATTTTGATTGTAGATTGTACAAAAGGTCCTGAAATAAACTGATTTATCCTCTGCACGGACGCTCCAAAATTCTGAACTTCCTTTTGCTACGCAAAAGTACTTTTCTCCTTAAAAGGTTATAGTGTTACTTTAACTAGTTGCAGCAGTGCCAGATTTGCCACCTCTAAGTGTGTGAGCTCACAGACTGGGTGGATTGAATGACTGAAACTCAAAATCAATGAGTAACTCTGCTTATCAACTCTGGAAGATTTGACTAGATTGGCCATGCCTTAGTCGGACAGGTGCAATATTTCGGCTGCATTCATGCACATGACGGAAAATCTATTCAACGGTCACAACAAGGGCAGATTTTCCTCTTCAGTGCCTTGGCACGGAAGCTTGGCAAGGTGGAAACATTCATCACAGACTTGGGCACAAGTTGCTCATGATTTTCCGTTCATTAAATTGTCAGCCGCTTGTGTCCGGGTTTGCAATTAGGACTTCAGTTTTGCCAAACTGTTCTGCCTGAATGTTGAAGTGCGAAACCTTCCCCCAGTTCCTGGACAGTATCTGGACCTTGTTGACAAAGCAAGCTGACTGGATTAAATGGAATTTTTCATCACTAATTTTACTTATGCCTAGAAACTACACTTGGAGGCATTGACAAAGAAGTCCTTAACACTGGTCTTTGACACTCTTTTGCCAGGAATTTAACCAAAGCACTTATCTATTTAGTTTAAATAAATAAATTAAACTTCAGTTAAAGTTGCAGAGAATCGACTGTGACACAAATGTTAACCATTTGTCTGCTAATATTAGTGACAGTAATTTCGAAGTCTTCAAGTCACATTATCCAGAATTAAATTTCCTTTTAATTCACTGCAAAGTCAGAGCAGTAGACCCTGACATTTAGAGATTATGATAGAATTTCACACTCTGGCTTTCTGACCACACAGAAAAAGCGACTTCACCCCATTATCCTGTGTCGGTTCAAAACAGAACTATGCAGGACACAAGGGAAAATGCTTCAGGCACCGGCTCTCATGTGGAGCCTTCTTATAGACAGTGCAACCACTTGGAATTGTGTCTCTTGTTAACAGGAGTTTAAATAGATAGACATCACTTCATAAATTTGGGTTCAGCAGCATGTGATAAATTAGGGAAAATCTCAGATAGGAGAGTTTCTCCTTTTATACTGTCAGTGACTATTGAGGTCAAGTTTGTGAGCAATCTGCTTTTGTTATACTAAATGTTTACTTTGGGCTTCTGTCCAAAAGTGGAACCAATGTTTACTAGATCAATTTTACTGGTGGTGGGGTGCAGGGGCAGGATTTAAACTGTCCACTGCTACAATAGCGCCAACAACAGCAGTGCTGTGTTGGACAGGCTGCCTCACATCCTTACCCCATACTGGTAGAAGCTGCTTGAAATGGGAATGGAGATTGGAACGCTGGAGTCATGTCAACTGTTTTTAACATTCTCACATTGTCCCAGCTCAGTGAAAGTCCAGGCCATGGAGTCTGGTCTGCTTTGGATCAGCTGTTCCAGTTCCTTGATTTCTGATCTTTGGAGCAGAGAAATGTGGTTTTAATTCCTAAAGCATATCAATCAGAGTGCTTGAAACAGTGCATGAATTCCTGCAACAAGAGGGAGGCCGTGGCATAGTGGTATTGTCGCTGGACCAGAGATCCAGGGTAATGCTCTGGGGACTCCAGTTCGAATCCCACCATGGCAGATGGTGAAATTTGAATTCAATAAATATCTGGAATTAAAAGTCTAATGATGACCATGAAACCATTGTCAATTGTCATTAACCCATCTAGTTCACTAATTTAGGGAAGGAAATCTGCTGTCCTTGCCTGGTCTGGCCTACATGTGACTCCAGATCCACAGCAATGCAGTTAGCCCCAGTGCCCTTGGGGATGAACAATAAATGCCGGCCCAGCCAGCGACGCCTACATCCCATGAATGAATTAAAAAAAACAATTGTGTTAACCAAGCAAAACACCTCGGAAATCTAAGCACTGCATAAGGGTCAATGTAGGTTCCAGTAGCACACAACAGAAAAGTTAAATTCCACCCACTATAACAAGTGCATGCCATTTAACATCCCTAAACTCTATTAGATGGTAGAGGATAATTGTCCTGTTACTGATTCTTTTTGTATGCTTGTATGGTATTGTTTGCATATGCATGCTGATTATTAGGCTTCATAGTTCTGCCTGTTTGTAAATGAAGGTCATGATGTGGAAATGCTAGCATTGGATTGGGGTGAGCACAGTAAGAAGTCTCACAACACCAGGTTAAAGTCCAACAGGTTTATTTGGAATCGCGAGCTTTCCGAGCACTGCCCCTTCATCAGGTGAGTCACCTGATGAAGGAGCAATGTTCCAAAAACTCATGATTCCAAATAAACCTGTTTGACTTTAACCTGGTGTTGTGAGACTTCTTACTGTAAATGAAGGTCTCAGTTGTTTTTTAATCTGCAAACAGTTTGGGTCTTGTCTGTTGCAATATTTGCCGCTTTAAAGATAATTTGGTAATGTCGCACAAATGTATGTTCATTCTAATAGCTGGATGATTAAGTGTTAGCTTGTTGCGTATGCACTGCTTTAGATGAAGAACACACAAAAAGATTCAGCTTCTGGACCTAAGATTCAAAACTGTGCTTAAAAAGTGATAACCATCTGTTACTGAAAATCAAGCATATGTTCTAAACAGAATACAGTGTGCCAAATAAAGACTTATCTTTTGAAAGATTTATTTTTTGTGGCTTCGCACTCCTTTTAAAAATAAGTTGCTTATTTAAAAGTTCTCACATTGGTGATATTCAAAATCAAGTCAGTTAGTGGTGTCATAATATCATGCAGTCACATGATACAATTGTTTTGTTGTGATTGGGTAATTTTACTGGCTGTAAAATGTCAAAGTTACGTAAGTAATTTTGTCAATTACCTGTCTTTTCTCCTCAGTTGTGATTGGTTGATCTCATGATATAATTGTAATTTTTTTAATGCATTTTTTTAGTCACCTACCTGTAAGTGCTTTTTCTATATTTAAAAAAAACCTCTTTTTAAGCTGATGGTTAGTAGAAATTCTGGCTTAACGACATTTCCTAAATTGTTTTCAGCACCTTCCAAAGAAGATGAGTAAAGGGCCTACTCTCCTCTCATGTGGAATCATGGGTAAGTGTAGGAATGATTGGTTCATTAGAACGCTTGGTCAAACGTCCATTATTTGTGCCAATGGTAACACTTTGCTCATGTGCGTGTGAGCTCCCTGTAATAAAATTAGTAAGGGAGGCTAATTCCATCAACTTAAATGCTATGCACATGATGTTTGTTTCCTCTGGAGTTTATTCTGTTTTCGTGGGTGTTGATAAGAGACGTTTTCTGGACATGAAGAGTTCTGGTTCTGAAAGGAAATGATTGGAGCCCTTTTCTTTGTGTGGAGCGTTTGAATCCTAGCACTAAAGATAGTGGAAAGATCCTTTGGAGTTATGTGCAATATTACACAAAAACATTATGAGGACCACAAAGCTTTAGATGGAACACAGATTTTGAAGCCCCTGTGACAAGGCACCACTAGAGTGTTTTGAAACTGTGGAGTTAAGTTGGCAATTCCACGCTCCCAGAATAGAACCGCGCTTGAAGGAAATGTGGATCAGAATTAGTCCTATAGAATTGCAACTCTGTCTCTGACCTGTGTTCCTTCAAATGTTGTTCCCCATGGGGAGTGCAGAATCACTGAATTTGCCTTTATGTGCGTCTAAGTCACAGAGGGATGCAAGTCATGATATAAACAAACCCTCCTCCCATATCCCAACACCAACGTAGAGCAAAGTATGGGCTTACAATTGTGTTATGCGGGTAAGGGAGTTGATTTTAGTAACGTGAGCTGCCTCTGAGGGTTTGAAGAGTCTCATAGAAAATCAGCAGTTCCGCAGACACTGGCCTCCATACGACAGTCTAAAAATGAGAAAGAAACATGGGGCAACTGCTCTCCCGAAACTGGATGAATTGCAATCTCTAAATATCAAACCACTATGTCAACAGGAACAAAGGGTGTAACTACCTCATCCCTTTAATTGAACGGGAAGAGGAACTTCCCCCTCAATAATTTGAGTCATGGGATTGTTTCAGGCAGATGATGATTTTCCTGCTAGTTGTCTGCACCTGGCAATACCCTAAGCCAATCAACTGTAAATGTGTAAACTACTGATCACGTCCTAACTACCATATGCACTGCAGAGCCAGCCAGTCAACATCGTATATCTGAAAACAGGTCAAGTTTTCAATTGCAAAAGCCTGCTCCCAGTTTTTTGTTATGGTATTAGGCCTGAGGTTTTAGTGCTCCATGGATTTTGAGCAATATTTTGAGTCTTAAACCCATCAAAAATGTGTCGGCCATTTGATCTGAAAGATAATATTTGGCTGCTTGGAAATACAGAGCAAGTTACTGAAACAAGTAAATCATTGGTTAAGTACACATCAGTGAGAGTTGAACCTTGCATTTGCTGGACAAATTTTAAACAAGACAAAACAGTAGTTAATTTAACTATCAATGTACATCCCTTTTTTCTTGGGGTGGGGGGGCTGGGGTGGGGAAATAATTTGGGTCAGATATATAACCTACCACCACACCATATTCCAACCCATCATGGAGTGAATTGATGCTTTATAAAATGGTATTAGCGATTCCTCACACAAAAACATAAAATGCTGGAGAAACTCAGCAGGTCTGACAGCATCTGCGGAGAGAGAATGGAGCTAACGTTTTGAGTCAGGATGACCCTTCATCAGACCCCTAAGCACCAATGTAATTGTGCGATTGTAGAATTCCGACTTTGCAGAAAGCCATTTGTCCCAACAAGTCTGCACTGACTCTCTGATATTACCCAGCCCATCTCCCCACCCTATCCCCATAACCCCATACATTTCCCATGGCTAATCCATCTAACCTACATATCTTGGGACACTAAGGGATAATTTATTTGACAATTCCACCTGACCTGCATATCTTTGGAGCGTGGGAGGAAACCGGAGCACTTGGAGGAAACCCACGCAGACACGGCGAATGTGCAAACTCCACACAGATGGTGACCTGAGGCCGGAATTGAAGCGGGTCCCTGGCACTGTGAGACAGCAATGCTAACCACTGTGCCACCGTGCCACTGGTTGAATTTAAAGGGTGTACACCTGTTTCCGTAGCAGTGGGGCAGGGCAGGTGGGAGCAGTATCATCAGAAAGGCAAATATAATTTTGATTTACATTTTTTTACAGCTTGATTAAACTGTTTTAATGGGTATAACCTTGATTTTTTTTTAAAGAAAAAAGTAACTCCCTTGCATGAAAATTAAAACTTTATTTTAATGATGGTGCCGGGACTACATTTCTCCAATATTTGGGGCTGTAGCCAGCCACTGCGTACATCCTTAGCTTTGGAAATGGGCTGTGTGCTTCTCTGCAGTAAAGGCCGTTGCAATGATGTAGCATGGATTCCCATGTTATTGTTGGTTCCTTGTGGTCATGTCTGCTGCAATCCCTTTCTATTTATTATTGCGTAAATAAGGGTGGAGAAGCTGCACTAATTCTACCTTGTGTAACATAAACACGGGCTTGAACCTAATGTGAAATTGGTGGGTCGGAGAGCCTGACCACAGCTATGGTTCCCGTGGCAACAAATCTAGACATTGGAAGTGCAAAGAAATAACCAAATAACATAAAGTCCAGCAGTGATTCATAAAAATCACATTGGCTGGTGGAGGAAGAAGGAATTTCCCTGACACCGGATTTGTACGTGTTATGGCCAGGAGGAGCCTTTCTTTGGATTTCACCTGTGCTGGCTGTTAGAGAGAGCTCTTCCATTGCCGTGTCTTGTTTCACATTTCTCTGTGTTAAAGGGGAGTGAGGTTCACAGGAGGTGAACACAGTTTGCACATTGCCACATTCCTCCCCCGTGACTGCTGCTGCCCACTGAGGATGCAGAATTTCCTTTGAATTCCATGTGACATCCAAACGCCCGATTTACTAACCCTCCACCTTCAGCTTTCTGCATAATTAGATAGACCATGTGTCGAATTTGCGGGAAAACTGGAGTAATTTACGTTGGTTTTTTTCAGTGGGAGTTCAGACAGGAATCTCCCACACTCTGCGCACTGCAGAGAGCACCAGCATCTATATCATTATAATTCAGGGGACAGGGCTTATTTCTGCCCGGGAGGCTGGCAGCATAGCGCTGAGCAGGCCACTGCACATGTACCGATCTGTCAGTGTGGAGATCGGCGCGTGTGCAGTGGCCCCACATTGCAGGCTTCCTGATTGCTGGCCAGCTCGATCGCTCGCCAGCTCTGTGATACCCACAACGCCAGCTGTGCAACTCTCCCCCCCCCCCCCCCCCCCCCCCCCCCCCGCCAACGGCCCGATCACCGCCCCCTTAAGCATTCCTGGGTCCAGTCCTGACACCCAACCCTCCTCGTCCTGCCCCGATCTCCAGCCCCTGTCCCTCTCGCCCCCTCCGCAGTGCCTACGCCCCCCGCAGTCCCGATTTTCCCCAGCTCACCCCGATCGCTGGCCACCCAACTGCAGAGTGGCAGTGGGACCCCCCCACTCCCACTGATTGCCCGATGGGGAGTGCCAAGGTGCCCTCTGGGCATTGGCACTTTGCCCCTTTGCCAGTGCCAGGGAACACAGGCTGGCACTGTCATGGTGCCACTGCCTAGGGACACCCCACCCCACCGCCTGACCCTCTGGGGGGGCTCCAATTGCCTCCCCCTTCACGTCAGTCGCGGGGGGGGGGAGATGTTTACAGGCCCCGGAGGCTTCAGTCCCGGGCCCAGTAATTATATTTAAATTGGCATTCAAATCATTTCCGTGCCTCCTTGCTGATTTTTGGTGCAAAGCTCACGCCGCCGGAAATCCGGCACTGGGAGATACTATCGTGGTGGGAATGCATGTGCGAAACCCACTGTGAGATTCTCCTGGCCGCTGCACTAAAAAATTGGGATGGGAGAATCGCCTCCCCCCCACCCCATATATTTTCTGCAAATTTTGATATCGTGTTGAATATGGGTAAAATAAAACAAGTCTTAACCCTGATGCCTATCGAACACCACTGCCCACTTTGTCTGTAAAACAAGTTTGTAAAACACCCATTAACAATTGCTCTTTCTTTTCTTTGCTCTTGCCAAATTTCTGCCTATGCTCCCATGTTTCCTTTAAAACAGTGCTCCTCATTTTTACTGACATATCTACTACGTGACGTTATATGAAACGTTGATGGAAATTGGTATGGAAAACATCTCCTGCTTTCCCATTATCAAAACACTTCACATTGGCCAAAATCTTTGGACATGTGACTGAGAAGCACATCGGGAACCTGTGGAAATGTGCTGACCTATGTGGGAATTTTCAACTTCTAATGGGCAATTTCCCTGCTTCCTGGGCCCTCTATGAATGTCTCCTTGAGGCAATTCCGATGTGCCTACCTGAATAGTTACCTAGGAAATGTTAGATTAAAACCTAGTCTAACTCCTGGGCAACTACAGACTGAACTAGTCACCTCCACCACCACCCAATCACTGAAACTGACCCCAGACCCGACTAACATTCCTTACTCCCTCGATTCAACTGCTCCACTCTATCCACTTACCCACCCCACCATCTTACCCATTCACTCATCGTTCACTCACTCATTCACTAGCATTCATACTGAACCTTTAAACTTACCTGGTGACAGCCAGCACCATAAGAAGGGGGCTTGCGCTGTCTCCGCTCCCTTCCCTCTGCACAATTCTACTCCACTGCAGCAGAACTCTCTGAAGGACACTGTGCTATGCGTTTTTGGGAAGACTGGGCTCACAATCCCTGTGAAGAAATGTAGAGCAGCATCGGGTTGGGAAACGTTTAAGTGCAGCAACATCCGATGATGCCTGTCCCTCCTTGGAAGATCTGAGCCATTATTTCCCCTTAGATCTCTCTCAAATTAATTGGAGACATATTTATCGGAATTTTACTGCCTCGCCCGTCTGAAGCTCGTAAGATCCCGCCTGAGGCCAACGGAGAATGCCGCTCGTGCCGGTAAAAGTCCGGCCATTGTCTTTTATAAATCTGTCCTGATTATCCTTCATTATGTGGAGACACCGGCGTTGGACTGGGGTAAACACAGTAAGAAGTTTCACAACACCAGGTTAAAGTCCAACAGGTTTATTTGGTAGCACACGCCACTAGCTTTCGGAGCGCTGCCCCTTCATCAGGTGACTCACCTGATGAAGGGGCCTTTAGAAGCTTACACACTACCCATGTGTACAGTTATCCAATCTTTCCCTTTTTGGCAGAAGTGCTGCTAACAGCTGGCTGGCCCTCTGGCACCATTTCACCCTGAGGATGTCGGAAGGATTGTGGTCAGAGTATCTGCTGTCGCCATTCCCACTCCTCTTAGTATTCCACCGCAGCATGATGCTTATTCCACTTATGAATTTCACCAACATTTTTTGGATTATGCCCTTTTCCAGAGTTCTCCGAATTGCTCCATCTTCTCTCGAATCCTTTCACTTCCATGATTATGCTCTTCTGTGCAAAATACTCATTTAGTATCTTCATCACTCCTTCCCCAGTCTCCATGAGAAAACTGCCATTTGATTACATTGCAGCTTTGATATGCCAATTAATCTTCTATCATCCTGCTGCCTTTTTACACCATTCTGATACTTGAGACTGGGAAATTCTAGGCAGAAAGCCATGCTGGTTTTGCATTGTGAATAGTTGTGTCATGATAATGTCTTTTATGTTCCCCCCCCAGGACTTTATCTGAATTGGAATATGTGTTTGCACATTATAAGCTACTCCAGGTAAAAGGAGAGAATTGTAATGATCTTGGAGATCTGTGGCAACAACTATTAACTTTCCTTGGAGATAACATAGAAACATTAGAGAGTGGGAGTAGGCCATTCAGCCCTTCGAGCCTACTCTGCCATTCACTATGATCATGGCTGATCATTCAACTCAATAGCCTGATTCTGCCAACCCCCTCGCCCCCCCCCCCATATCCTTTGATCCCCTTCACCCCAAGAGCTATATCTAACTCTTTCTTGAAAACATACAATGTTTTGGCCTCAACTGCTTTCTGTAGTAGTGAATTCCACAGACTTACCCTCTCTGGGTGGAAAAATTTCTCCTCATCTCAGTCCTAAAAGGTTTACCAGTATTCTTAGACTATACCCCTTGTGTTGGACTCCCCACCACAAGGAACATCCTTTCTGCATCTATCCTGGCTAGTCCTGTTCGAATTTTATAGGTTCCTATGAGATCTCCCTCATTCTTCTGAACTGCAGCGAATATAGAATTATAGAATTTGGGGCGGCACGGGAGCACAGTGGTTAGCACTGCTGCTTCACAGCTCCAGGGTCCTGGGTTCGATTCCCGGCTCGGGTCACTGTCTGTGTGGAGTTTGTACATTCTCCTCGTGTCTGTGTGGGTTTCCTCCGGGTGCTCCGGTTTCCTCCCACAATCCAAAGATGTGCGGGTTAGGTTGATTGGCCAAGTTAAAAATTGTCCCCGAGATGGGATTAGCGGGTAAATATGTGGGGGTAGGGCCTGGGTGGGATTGTGGTTGGTGCAGACTCGATGGGCCGAATGGCCTCCTTCTGCACTGTAGGGTTTCTATGTTCTATGTTCTACCTACAGTGCAGAAAGAGACCATTCGGCCCATTGAGCTGCACCGACAATAATCTCACCCAGGCCCTATCCTTGTAACCACACATCTTCACCCTGCCCTGACATTAAGGGTCAATTTAGTATGGCCAATCCACCGAACATGCACATCTTTGGAGATGTAAGAAGCTTCTAGCACTTACTATTCTTCTGAATGTATTGATGCTTTAAGAGCACAAGAATGCAGGAAATAGGAGCGAGAGTAGGTCAATCAGCCCTTCCAACTTGCTCTGCCATTTAATAACATGATGGCTGAACTTTCACATCAACGCCACTTTCCTGCCCTATTCGCAAAGTGCCTAAATGTCTTGAATACTCTGATTAACTGAGCATCCACAGACCTTTGAGGTAGAGAATTGCAAAGATTCAAAACTCAATGAAGGAATTTTTCTTCACCTCAGTTCCAAATGGCTGACTCAAAGAACAAAGAACAATACAGCACAGGAACAGGCCCTTCGGCCCTCCAAGCCCACGCTGCTCCCTGGTCCAAACTAGACCATTCTTTTGTATCCCTCCATTCCCACTCCGTTCATGCGGCTACCTAGATAAGTCTTAAATGTTCCCAGTGTGTCCGCCTCCACCACCTTGCCCGGCAGCGCATTCCAGGCCCCCACCACCCTCTGTGTAAAATACGTCCTTCTGATATCTGTGTTAAACCTCCCCCCCTCACCTTGAACCTATGACCCCTCATCAACGTCACCATAGGGAAAAAGCTTCCCATCGTTCACCCTATCTATGCCTTTCATAATTTTATACATCTCTATTGGGTCACCCCTCATCCTCCGTCTTTCCAGTGAGAACAACCCCAGTTTACCCAATCTCTCCTCATAACTAAGCCCTTCCATACCAGGCAACATCCTGGTAAATCTCCTCTGCACTCTCTCTAAAGCCTCCACATCCTTCTGGTAGTGTGGCGACCAGAACTGGGCGCAGTATTCCAAATGCGGCCAAACCAACATTCGATACAACTGCAACATCAGACCCCAACTTTTATACTCTATGCCCCGTCCTATAAAGGCAAGCATGCCATATGCCTTATTCACTACCTTCTCCATCTGTGACGTCACCTTCAGGGATCTGTGGACTTGCACACCCAGGTCCCTCTGCGTATCTACACCCTTTATGGTTCTGCCATTTATCGTATAGCTCCCCCCTACGTTAGTTCTACCAAAATGCATCACTTCACACTTATCTGGATTGAACTCTATCTGCCATTTCTTTGCCCAAATTTCCAGCCTATCTATATCCTTCTGTAGCCTCTGACAATGTTCCTCACTATCTGCAAGTCCAGTCATTTTCGTGTCGTCCGCAAACTTACTGATCACCCCAGTTACACCTTCTTCTAGATCGTTTATATAAATCACAAACAGCAAAGGTCCCAATACAGAGCCCTGTGGAACACCACTGGTCACAGGCATCCAGCTGGAAAAAGACCCTTTCACTACCACCCACTGTCTTCTGTGACCAAGCCAGTTCTCCATCCATCTAGCCACCTCCCTCTTTATCCCATGAGATCCAACCTTTTGCACCAACGTACCATGAGGGACTTTGTCAAACGCTTTACTAATGTCCATATAGATGACATCCACGGCCCTTCCCTCGTCAACCATTCTAGTCACTTCTTCAAAAAACTCCACCAGGTTAGTGAGGCATGACCTCCCTCTCACAAAACCATGCTGACTATCGTTAATGAGTTTATTCCTTTCTAAATGCGCATACATCCTATCTCTAAGAATCCTCTCCAACAACTTCCCGACCACGGACGTCAAGCTCACCGGCCTATAATTTCCTGGGTTATCCTTCCTATCCTTCTTAAATAACGGGACCACATTAGCTATCCTCCAATCCTCTGGGACCTCACCTGTGTCCAGTGACGAGACAAAGATTTGCGTCAGAGGCCCAGTGATTTCATCTCTCGTCTCCCTGAGCAGCCTTGGATAGATTCCATCAGGCCCTGGGGATTTGTCAGTCTTTATATTCCCTAAAAAACCTAACGCTTCCTCCCTTGTAATGGAGATTTTCTCTAACGGGTCAACACTCCCCTCCGAGACACTCCCAGTCAACACATTCCTCTCCTTTATGAATACCGACGCAAAGTATTCATTTAGGATCTCCCCTACTTCTTTGGGCTCTAAGCATAATTCCCCACTTTTGTCCCTGAGAGGTCTGATTTTTTCCGTGACAACCCTTCTGTTCCTAACGTATGAATAAAATGCCTTGGGATTCTCCTTAATCCTGTCTGCCAAGGATATTTCGTGACCCCTTTTTGCCCTTCTAAATCCTCGTTTGAGTTCTTTCCTACTTTCTTTGTATTCCTCCAGAGCTCCCTCCGTTTTTAGCTGCCTGGACCTAACGTACGCCTCTCTTTTCTTTTTGACCAATCCCTCAATTTCCCTGGTTATCCACGGTTCTCGAATCCTACCCTTCCTATCCTTCATTTTTACAGGCACATGCCTATCCTGCAGCCCTAGCAACTGTTCCTTAAAAGACTCCCACATGCCAGATGTGGATTTACCCTCATACAGCCTCTCCCAAAGTTAGCCTTCCCCCAATCCAACACCTTACACTTGGGACACCACTCATCCTTTTCCATCACTATCCTAAAGCTAACAGAATTGTGGTCACTATTTGCCACATGTTCCCCGACCGAAACTTTGAAGACCTGACCGGGCTCATTCCCCAGTACTAGGTCCAGTATAGCCCCCTCTCTAGTCGGGCTATCTACATATTGTTCCAAAGAACCTTCCTGTACGCATTTTACAAATTCCTCCCCATTCAGACTCCCAGCCCTACGCGATTTCCAGTCTATACCAGGGAAATTGAAGTCTCCCACTACAACAACCCTATTTTTCCTGCACCTATCCATTATCTCCTGACATATCCGTTCTTCCACTTCCCTTGGGCTGTTGGGGGGCCTGTAGTATACCCCCAACATAGTGACTGCGCCCTTCCTGTTTCTGAGCTCCACCCACAGTGACTCGTTACACGACCCCTCTGAATTGTCCTCCCTCTGCACCGCTGTAATATGCTCTCTAAGTAATACTGCTACCCCCCCCCCACCTCTTTTGGCCCCTCCTCTGTCTCGCCTAAAACACTTGGACCCCGGAATATTCAGTTGCCAGTCTCGAGCCTATTAACCCTAATTCTAGATTCTCCAGCTGAAGAAATAGCCTCTCAGCATCTACCCTGTGAAGTCCATTAAGAGGTTTATTCATTTCAGTGAGATTATCTCTTTCTTCTCAACTCTATTGAATATAGGCTCAGTCTACTCAATCTCTCATAGAACATAGAACATAGAACATAGAACATTACAGCGCAGAACAGGCCCTTCGGCCCACGATGTTGCACCGACCAGTTAAAAAAAACAAACTGTGACCCTCCAACCTAAACCAATTTCTTTTCGTCCATGAACCTATCTACGGATCTCTTAAACGCCCCCAAACTAGGCGCATTTACTACTGATGCTGGCAGGGCATTCCAATCCCTCACCACCCTCTGGGTAAAGAACCTACCCCTGACATCGGTTCTATAACTACCCCCCCTCAATTTAAAGCCATGCCCCCTCGTGCTGGATTTCTCCATCAGAGGAAAAAGGCTATCACTATCCACCCTATCTAAACCTCTAATCATCTTATATGTTTCAATAAGATCCCCTCTTAGCCGCCGCCTTTCCAGCGAAAACAATCCCAAATCCCTCAGCCTCTCCTCATAGGATCTCCCCTCCATACCAGGCAACATCCTGGTAAACCTCCTCTGCACCCTCTCCAAAGCCTCCACATCCTTCCTGTAATGTGGGGACCAGAACTGCACACAGTACTCCAAGTGCGGCCGCACCAGAGTTGTGTACAGTTGCAACATAACGCTACGACTCCTAAATTCAATCCCCCTACCAATAAACGCCAAGACACCATATGCCTTCTTAACAACCTTATCTACTTGATTCCCAACTTTCAGGGATCTATGCACACATACACCTAGATCCCTCTGCTCCTCCACACTATTCAAAGTCCTCCCGTTAGCCCTATACTCAACACATCTGTTATTCCTACCAAAGTGAATTACCTCACACTTCTCCGCATTAAACTCCATCCGCCACCTCTCGGCCCAACTTTGCAACCTGTCTAAGTCTTCCTGCAAACTACGACACCCTTCCTCACTGTCTACCACACCACCGACTTTGGTGTCATCAGCAAATTTGCTAATCCACCCAACTATACCCTCATCCAGATCATTAATAAATATTACAAACAGCAGTGGCCCCAAAACAGATCCCTGAGGTACACCACTTGTAACCGCACTCCATGATGAATATTTACTATCAACCACCACCCTCTGTTTCCTATCCGCTAGCCAATTCCTGATCCAATTTCCTAGATCACCCCCAATCCCATACATCTGCATTTTCTGCAGAAGCCTACCATGGTGAACCTTATCAAACGCCTTACTAAAATCCATATATACCACGTCCACTGCCTTGCCCCCATCCACCTCCTTGGTCACTTTCTCAAAAAACTCAATAAGGTTAGTAAGGCACGACCTACCTGCCACAAAACCATGCTGACTATCACCTATCAATTCATTACTCTCCAAATAACTATAAATCCTATCCCTTATAATTTTTTCCAACATCTTGCCGACAACAGAAGTGAGACTCACCGGTCTATAATTCCCGGGGAAGTCTCTGTTCCCCTTCTTAAACAATGGGACAACATTCGCTAACCTCCAATCTTCTGGTACTATACCAGAGGCCAACGACGACCTGAAGATCAGAGCCAGAGGCTCTGCAATCACTTCTCTTGCCTCCCAGAGAATCCTTGGATAAATCCCATCCGGACCAGGGGATTTATCTATTTTCAGACCCTCCAGAATATCCTGCACATCCTCCTTATCAACTGTAATACTGTCTATTCTACTCCCTTGCAACCCAGTGTCCTCCTCAGCTATATTCATGTCCCCTTGCGTGAACACCGAAGAGAAATATTGGTTCAATGCTTCACCAATCTCCTCCGGTTCCACACATAACTTCCCTCTGCCATCTATAACTGGCCCTAAACTTGCCCTAACCAACCTTCTGTTCTTGACATACCTATAGAACGCCTTAGGATTCTCTTTAACCCTATCCGCCAAAGTCTTCTCATGTCCCCTTTTAGCCCTTCTAAGCTCGCTCTTCAACTCCCTCTTAGCCAATCTAAAGCTTTCTAGTGCACTACCCGAGTGCTCACGTCTCATCCGAACATAAGCCTCCTTTTTCTTTTTAACCAACAAAGAAACTTTTTTGGTGCACCACGGTTCCCTAGCCCTACCAATTCCTCCTTGCCTGACAGGGACATACCTATCACAGACTCGCAGTAGCTGCTCCTTGAAAAAACTCCACATGTCGGACGTTCCCAGTCCCTGTAATCTCCTAGTCCAACCTATGTTTCCTAATTCTCTCCTAATAGCCTCATAATTACCCTTCCCCCAGCTAAAACCACTGGCCCGAGGTTCATGCCTATCCCTTTCCATCACTAAGGTGAACGTAACCGAATTGTGGTCACTATCACCAAAATGCACACCAACTTCCAAGTCTAGCACCTGGTCTGGCTCATTTCCCAGCACCAGATCCAATATAGCCTCACCTCTAGTTGGCCTGTCTACATACTGAGTCAAAAAACCTTCCTGCACGCTTTGAACAAAAACTGACCCCTCTAACGAGCTAGAGCTATAACAATTCCAGTCAATATTAGTCAAGTTAAAATCCCCCATAACAATTGCCCTATTACTTTCACTCCTAAGCAGGATTGACTCCGCAATCCTTTCCTCAACCTCTCTAGAACTTTTAGGAGGTCTATAAAAGACTCCCAACAGGGTGACCTCTCCTCTCCTATTTCTAATCTCCGCCCATACTACCTCAACAGATAAGTCCTCATCAAACCTCCTCTCTGACACTGTGATACAATCTCTGACCAATAATGCTACCCCTCCCCCTCTTCTACCTCCTTCCCTACTTCGACTAAAACATTTGAACCCCGGGACCTGCAGCATCCATTCCTGCCCCTGCTCTATCCATGTCTCTGAAATAGCCACAACATCGAAGTCCCAGGTACTGATCCACGCTGCAAGTTCACCCACTTTATTGCGAATACTCCTGGCATTGAAGTATACACATTTCAAACCCTGCTCCACCCCACCTCTGCAATGCCGTGCATTGCAGTCCCCATCTATGCATCCCTCACTTTCAGCCCCACTACTCAGGATCCCTCCCCCCCCCCGAATCAGTTTAAACCTCCCTGCATGGCCTTAGCAAATTTACCCCCCAGGATATTGGTCCCCTTCTGATTAAGGTGTAGACCATCCTTCTCATAGAGGTCACACCTTCCCCAGTACGAGCCCCAATTGCTTAAGTACCTGAACCCCTCCCTCCTGCACCATCCCCTCAGCCATGAATTCAAACCTTCCCTCTCCCTATTCCTCTCTAAACTATCCCGTGGTACAGGCAAGAGTCCAGAGATAACCACTCTGTCAGTCTTGGCCTTTAGTTTCCACCCCAACTCCATAAATCCCTGCCTAATATCCCCTTCCCCTATCCTCCCTATGTCGTGTGTCCCCACATGTACAATAACTTGTGGTTTATCTCCCTCCCCCCTAAGAGTCCTGAATACCCTGTCAGACACATCCCGGACCCCAGCCCCTGGTAGGCAACACACCAACCCTGAGTCCCTACCTTTAGTTCCGACCCTCCTATCTGTCCCCTTAATTGTGGAGTCCCCAATCACAAGGCCCAGTCTTTTACAGCCCCTAACCACCTGAGCTTTCTCACTCGGCTCACCCCCAGAGATCTGCTCTCTATGCTCAGTTGATTCCTCCTCAACTGTAGCCTCCAGCACCGAAAACCTATTATGGAGGGGAACCGCCCCAGGGGATTGTCTTCCCGATTGCTTCTTACCCCTCCTCCTGGCATTGACCCAAGCCTCATTTCTAGGAGTTACTATTTCTCTATAACTCCTATCAACTTCCACCTCCGCCTCCCGAATTATGCGGAGTTCCTCTACCTCCCCCTCCAGCTCCTTTACACGCTCCTCCAGAAGCTGCAATCTAATGCACTTCTTACAACTAAAATCTCCTGAAACACTACTGGATTTCCTCACCACATACATCCCACAGGAGATGCAGCATACTGCCTGAACTGCCATCCCTGAAGCCATTACCAGCAAGAAAAAAAGAAAACAAAAAACTTCCCCACACTTATAATTAGGTTAGAGGAGGATGGAAGGGTGGGATCCTCTACCAGTGTAGAGGATCGGGTATCTCCTCTGCACCAATTTATAGGGCTAGGGGCCCAAGAGAAAAAACAAACTACTACTGAGGGGGAACCACCCAGGTAACTGACTTTTAAAGTTAAAATAAAAACCCTTCCCAGACTCCTTTGCTGCCCACTTCTAGTTTTCACTTTAAACTTGAAAAACTGCTGTTAAAGTAAAGGCCAAAAAAATACACACACTAGCTGACTAATTAAATAAATAAACAATTCAATTAATCCAATTAATCTCTTACCAGCACTGCTGCTTTTCAATCACCCCTCTCAGCTTGCTCCAGTGGATCAATGATCTCCTCATGGGATAACTGCGAATCAATCTAGTGCCCCTTCTCTAAGGCAAGTATATTGGCAGTTGTTTACTGGCTAACACCTAACACTCAGTGGAGAGGGAAATGGGCTTTGCTTGAGGACATACCTGCTGATTGAAGTCAACTCTGATATTTGGAGTATTGCAATGCACTATTGATAACTGACAAGCCAACATGAAAGGGTGGACCTGTCACTGGAATTCATCCCACCCTTGCCCAAGTGACTCTGCAAGACAATGCACTAATAGGTAGGCCAATCCTAACAGGATCATCAACAACGTTTTGGCTAAAGTCAAGCGTCAGATCAAACCCAAGATGCGGTATAATGCCGTATCTTGTCAGCTTGTTTGTCTCTATTCTCAGGACCGTGAATTGGATTCAATTTGAATTTGGTTTTTGGAGCAAGCAAGGAATGGGTTTGCCTGGTCCACTCTGAGCATTGGCTCAGAATGGAGTAAAAAAAAAAGATAATCAACAGTAAGTTTGCCAATGCTCAGTGCTGGTAAATTATAAATCACACTGTGCATGCTCAATAGCCATGGCTACAGCGAAGCTAGATTCTTTTAATGTGGATGAATTGGGTATGCACTCTACACTGGGCAAACAGCAACTCCACCTTTGTGGATTTCTGAGTGCTTTGGCCTGAAGACTTGTACACTTGCTAATGCATTTCTCCAGCCGCAAGATACATGGCTGATCCATATGTGCAACTCTTCATTGGCAATGTTCAGCCTTTTTTTGCTGCCTCTTTATTTAGGTAACAAATGTTTTTGAATAGTTAACAATAACTCTTGACCCTGTTCAGTTGCGTTCCAAAAATTGCCCAACTCCCTATGTTGTTCCATTGGTCAATTCTTGGTATAATCATTTCTGATTTTGTTGCCAAATATTGTGCAAAGAGACTAGATAAATATGAAAGCTTAAAATGTTTCAATATGCTTATATAAGATGGACATTTTGCAATATACAGTAACAAAATATTTCTTGACATGAATACTTTCAGATCATTTTTGCCTGAAATTATGCAATTTTTTTCACACACTTTTCACCAGGTTAGAGTAAAATTTTAAAAAGATGTCTTGGGCTTTTCTCCCACTTCACATCTAATGAAATATGTTTTTTTTATTCACTTTCAAATTTAGTTTCCCCACTCTTTATTTTCCTGTTCCTTGTTCCATTAGTCTACTCAAATGTCCGGAGGGGCAAACCGACATTTTGTTAATTTTACTGAGAAAGTCAGGGTAACTGGGGTACGTTGGCCTCAGTGGTATTATCGCTGGACAATTAATCCAGAAACTTAACTCATGTTCTGGGGACCTGGGTTCGAATCCCGCCATGGCAGATGGTGGAATTCGAATTAAGAAAAAAATGTCTGAAATTAAGAATCTACTGATGACCATGAAAGCATTGTCGATTGTTGGAAAAACTAGTGTGCTCGAGGGAAGGAAATCTGCCGTCCTTACCCGGACTGACCTCCATGTGACTTCAGAGCCGCAGCAATGTGGTTGACTCTCAACTGCCCGTCCAGCAACTAGGGATGGGCAATAAATGCTGGCCAGCCAGCGATGCCCATGTGCCACGAATGAATTTTAAAAAACTATCATCAGACAGAATCTCCAGTGGCGAGATGTGAAAGGCTCCAGCTCTGAACCGGAAATTTGCATATTGAAGATATGGGGAATTGAGATTTTCAAAATAGCGCAGAATATCTTAACTCTTGAGCAAAGCAACATTTATGATGCAAAAACTCAAGCAAGCAGCTCACATCCTGTGTTGTCCAAAGCCAACAAATCTTTCACTGCTACAGTTTGTCAATTCTACAAACCAGCTGATTATTTTCTGCCAAGTAACACTGAAGACATTTTCAGAATGTGAAATGAAATAGCGGTCCGTTATTTTTAGTTTTCGGTTTCCCTCCAAATTCAGCAGCAGCTCTGAGACTCTTTTATCAGTTCTTGAACTGCTGAGTGAACAAGGAAACTCTGAACTGCATTTTTTGGAAGATTGCCTCTGTCCCCAGAGCAGCAAAGAGAAATATTATAGTCCCTTCAGAATCATTTGCTGTGCTTTTAGTGTTTTGTAACCCATTCCTGGAATGTAAGTTTTAAGTTTATTTATTAATGTCACAAGTAGGCTTACATTAAAAACTGCAATGAAGTTACTATGAACGTCCCCTAGTCGCCACATTCGGGTGCACTGAGGGAAAATTTAGCACGGCCAATGCACCCAACCAGCACGTCTTTCGGACTATGGGAGGAAACCAGAGCACCCGGAGGAAACCCACGCGGACACGGGGAGAACATGCAAACTCCACACAGACAGTCTCCCACGCTGTGAATCGAACCTGGGTCCCTGGTGCTGTGAGGCAGCAGTGCTAACCACTGTGCCACCCATTTTGACCTGTTTGTTGTTTTTCAGTTTCCAATGGACTTTTTAATAATTTGCTCCATCACTTTTTCTGCCTAGTCTGTTTATAAATGTGTTTTTTCTCATTCTTCTGTGACAGATCTCTATATCTTGCTGAAAGGCTCTGACTGTGGAGTTTTGCTTGTGTCCTTTCTGTGTTGCCTGTGAAAGATCATTGTATCCTCTTTTTTTCTCACATTTGAACTATGGTTTCTGGTTGATTTTTGGTCAGTGCTCGCCTCTGTTCTTTCTTATTTATTTCACCTGTCAACCTTTTTTTGTCAATGCGCTGTTTTCTTTCCCTTCTGAAGGCACTTTCCCTTCCAGGGGCGACAGTGGGGATCCATTGACAGCAGGAGTGCCCTCCCCCCCCCCGACTTCCAAACAGCAACCCTCTCAACTGGCATGATTTGTGTTTGAACTTATCACACATGTCGGTGGCCCGGTTGTCAGTGTAAGCTGAATGCTCTGTCTAATTTTCATACGCTCACTGGCCAGGATCTCTCTGCTTTCCTCCACTCCTTTCCACCCCCCCTGTCCCCGGGGTCTCTGATTATAAGCACCCATTTCACTGCCACAGCCAAAATCAGCCCACCCAACATAGAACAGCAATGGACAATGGCTGAGTACCCAACCATGCAGTGCATTCATCTGTAGCCCACATTAGCAGTGGGAGGACCAAAGAGGTCCCACCAATCTATCATATTTTATTCTGCGGGGTGGAACTGGAAGGCTGCAGTGAGAATTTGTATGTCCTTCCTCCTTGCAGGCCCTGTTTACATTACCGAATGGCTTCACTAATGAGGAAGAGATAAAGATGGCGTTGGCAGTAGCCAAGAAATGCCAGGGGACAGAATTTCCTCTTGGATTCTACACTGCTGCAACTCTGGGATGTGACCACCTCATGGCTGCGTCCCCAACCAAACCAGACCATTTTTCTTGGGTCAGGATTATCAGTGTGAATTTTTCTGCTTCCCAGTGGTGCTCTCATTGCTGCCTCCTCAAGCTGAGGAAGGGGTGGGTTTGGACACTGCAATGTGATACAGCCAGTAGCCCGAGCTGAGGATCAAAAAGAAAGTGATGAATTTATATCTCCTGATTAATGTCATTGGTCTCTCTGTGACCAGTAGATTCCCATAAGCCTCTTTACTTGTGCCTCGGCTGAAAACAAAATGTTTCCTATGAGACTTGCCTTGGAATGTGTTTCTTGGTTGCACATCAGAAGAAACGTCTCGGTTTTTCTTGTAAAGCACTGGCTGTGATGACGTTCTGCATGCTTATGCAGCTCTTTTTAAAACAAAAAAGAATATTTTCTTACTTTATTGAATCGGGAATCTGTCCCCAAAGGGAAATTACTGAAAAAGCACTTCAGTTGAACCGGTGCACAAGTCAGAGGTCCGAATACTCAAGTTGCTGGCTTTGGTTTTTTGTCCTTCTCCAACTTACTTGAAAATTTTCCACCATTTTAGGGACGTGTAAAAGAAGTTAAAGCCACATCGTCCCATTTGAATGTTCGAAAGCCACCAAAATGGTGGATTTGGTTGGGTGTATTCTTCGCCTCTTTCCAGGTTTACACAGTCAAATCAGTCAGCTTTTTTTTGTTGATTTGACTCCAAATTCCTCTGAAGGAGATACTTAAAAGCTGAAGCCTCGAAATCGCTTCAGCTGATATTAATGGACAAATGTGTAACAGGAAGGTTAAATGAGCATGTTCACTTGCTAATGTTGGCCGTGTTACTTTCTAACCTGCGTTCTCTATGACCTCTCGTATATGACTTTGCTCATCAACTTTTACTTGCTGTCTTTACCACTCAACAGTCCCGCAGGAGCAGATTGGAACTTCAAGCTATCATTTGAGGTTTTTGCTTTTTTTTTAAAGCAACAAACTTGCTTGGGTAAAATAAATGAATTGAATTTCTGGTGGCTCCTCATAGTTTAAAGTTTATTTATTAGTGTCACAAGTAGGCCTACGTTAACACTGCAATGAAGTTACTGTGACAGTCCCCTAGTCGCCACACTCTGGCGCCTGTTCAGTACACTGAGGGAGAATTAAGTATGGCCAATGCACCTAACCAGCACGTCTTTCGGACTGTGGGAGGAAACCGGAGCACCCAGAGGAAACCCATGCAGACATGGGGAGAACGCAGACTCCACACAGACAGTGACCCAAGCTGGGAATCGAACCCAGGTCCCTGGCACTGTGAGGCAGCAGTGCTAACCACTGTGCCACCGTGCCTCATATTTTGCAGTGTTTCCATGTTTCTATGTGCTACAGTTTTAATATTAGTGGACCTGATTTCACCATTTTCATTCTAAGTGCTGAATCTGGGCGCAATTCAGATCCGACTTGGAAATCTGCCTTCAGGCGCCCCCATACGCACTCAGCATGAAAAAAAAATCGCGAGTCTGAATCGTGCTGTGGACGGGGCATAGTATGCCCAAAACGATCGGAGCTCTGAACTGCGCATGCGCAGTTAGAAAAAATTTGAAAAAGCGCGCCCATGTCACATCGCTCCCGGGCCGCAAAAAGCGGAGAAAGCGGCCCGGGAGCGAAAAGCGGGAGCGATGCCCCCCACAAATATCACTGTCCGCCTTATCCATCCCCCACTGCTACTCAGACCGATCGAGACCCCCTGCCCCCCCTTCGCCCCCCCCCCCCACCGATCGCCCGCAGAGTGGCAGCAGACCCCTCTGCCCCCCACCGCCACCCCTCAGAGATCCATCTTACCCGCCTCCTCCTCTTCCCCCCTCCCTCCAAAGAATGATCTGGCCTCACTTCCCCCCCCACTCCCCCAACCAGAGAAAGATCGGCCCCCCCCCCCCCCCCCCCCCACCACCAGACAATGATCGGCCCTCCCCCCCCCCCCCCTAACCAGAGAATGATCTGACCTTACTCCCCTCCCCCCACCCCCCCAGCCAGAGAATGATCTGACCCCCCCCCCGCCCCCCCCCCCCCCCCCCCCGCCCCCACACACACAACCACTGATCTGCGTCAACGAGCCTGTTGGAAGTGCTGAACACGCCTCTTCAGCAGCTGGAGCGCCCAATTCAGACTTTTATTCAGCATGTCCATTTCGGCACGATTCCGGATCAGCGAACGCGGTGGTAAAGAGGGAAATGCCGATAAAGTTGGGCGGGCAGTTCATTAATTCAATTTAAATGCATGCAAATACATTTAAATCGCTGTTGCGCCCGTTTCGGGCGTGAATCGGATCGCGGCCATTCCCGGGTCTCAGCAAAGTGGCCATCTGCGCAAACGCGGGCGCGGTTCATGTTAATGGCCTCACAGCCGACTTCACCAAACGGGCGCGACGCAATGGTAAAATAGGGCCCCGTATCTAAGTATCAGAACAAGTGAGGGACTAAAATTCATTGTTCATAATTATTGGTGAAACCTAATAACATTTACAAATTGTGTACTGTAACAATTGCAAAAATAGAATTTGGTCAACTATAGCTGTAACCGTGAGATAAATAGGTTTTTTACTCCGAAGAACCTGTCACCTCATGCGCCCATATCTCTATGTGTTGAGCCAGTAAATAGCTAAGCCACAGAGGAAAGATTTGGTTCCTTAGTTTGTGTGGAGTTAGCTGATAGCAGTAGAGTAGTGACAGGAGTCCTACTTTTGTCCCCAGAGGCTGTTCCAGGTGGAAGAAAATGAGCTGGGCTTTCCAGTCCTGATTTGCTATTCACTGACCTCTGCTAGAAGTGTGCATGTCTCTGTGAGCTAAGGGTTGTTGCTCAGTTTTGATGTGTTCCATGTTCAAGTAGACTCCAGACATGAATAATGGCCATTTGGGTAAGTCATGATGTGGAGGTGCCGGCGTTGGACTTGGGTAAACACAGTAAGAGTTTTAACAACACCAGGTAAAACCTAGTGTTGTTAAAACTCTTATTGCATTTGGGTAAGGCCAGCCAAAGACAAATATCTGTCGGGAAGGGAAGATAATTGTGAGGGAAGATAAAGAAACTGGGTTAAAGTTTAATTTATTCTTATGCAAGCAAAAACCTATTTGCTCGACGTTCATGTTGTAAATTGATTTTACAGCAATGCTTGTTTTGGGCTATATTCCCTTTGTGTCACTGATGCAGGTGTGGAGGCACTTGTGTTGTAGCAGGTGGTACTGCAATTAGCGATCACTATGGTGCACCCACTGTGATCATTTTAATCAAATAAAATCCTTCCGGGAGGAATGAAATATATGAGATGTGCAGCCAGGAAATTACTTTTTTAATCAAGAAAAGGAAATTCTATTTACTGCTCAGTGGTGTTTTTAGCGACCTTTTTTAAAAAAAAGTATTGTTTTAATAATTCTGAAGGTGTTCCTCTCCTGGCGGTGCTGTTTTAACAAAATATTAAGTTGAAGAAAACAGCACAAAACCTTTTTCAGTCAGGTCTCATGACGCAATTGCTTGCTGCTGCCGGGTTTGATTTTGATTTGATTTATTATTGTCACATGTATTAACATACAATGAAAAGTATTGTTTCTTGCGCGCTATACAGACAAGGTATACCATTCATTGAGAAGGAAAGGTGAGAGTGCAGAATATAGTGTTACAGTCATAGCTAGGGTGTAGAAAAAGATCAACTTAATGCAAGGTAGGTCCATTCAAAAGTCTGACAGCAGCAGGGAAGAAGCTGTTCTTGAGTCGGTTGGTACGTGGGCTCAGACTTGTGTATCTTTTTCCCAATGGAAGAAGGTGGAAGAGAGAATGTCCGGGGTGTGTGGGGTCCTTAATTATGCTGGCTGCTTTGCCGAGGCAGCGGGAAGTGTAGATAGAGTCAATGGATTGGAGGCTGGTTTGCGTGATGGATTGGGCTACATTCACAACCTTTTGTAGTTCCTTGCGGTCTGGGGCAGAGCAGGAGCCCTACCAAGCTGTGATACAACCAGAATCTCAACATTAATCCACTAAAATTCACTACCCTGCCTCTCTCTTCCTTATTAAAACCAAAATCTCAAATTGCCACAAAAATAGATAAACCAGCAAAATAAACATATTGTGTTTAAAATTTATGCTACCCTTTTGTAAAAAATAAATCGATCCCTTTTATTTCAGGGATTACTTCTGTATCTGTGGACTTCACTCTTCTTTCTTCAACTTTTCCTTTCCAAACTGTGTTGTGCATGCTGGGGGAAGGATTGGCTTCTCATTTATTCCCCCCTTGTGTATGAGTCACATTTCTCCTTGCCACTTCAGCAACTTCTCATGAATTATTCCCTGGCTTAATTGGCATGTAAGTAATCTCTTCCCAGATCCCTTCCAATCCATCTGCAGCCAGCGTACAGGAGTAGCCCAGGGTGATATTGGGACTGAATTTTCTCGGAAGAATTTCCCTTCGTCTTTACTTAGTGCCCTGTCCTGTGACTTATCCAGAGCTGTCAGTTTGCCATGTGATGATGGAGTTACAGGCTTGGGCATGTTGTGGCATTGCGTGCACTGTGTACCGTGTTGACACATTAATCACCCTTTTAATTCTGTTCCGGATCAAATGACAAATGCTGAATAAAACTGTATCCTTGTCTCCTTCCTTCCTTGATTTAATTGTCAGATTGCATCACTTGATTCCTATTTATTATATATTGCAACCAATTTTGGAATCGATCTGTTTCGGAGCCATTTACTAATTTGAATTATGTAGATGCGCTGAAATTTCAAAATCGCTCCATGTTTGACTCCTAAATTTAATTATTGTAGGGGTTGAGAAGAGAGCTTTCCGAATTGAATATTTAATCACTGTTTGGAAGACTTTTGAATTGGTACCTGATGGAGAGCAGATAAAAGGCATGATAAAAGCCCCTTGGATCTGCATAACAGTTTATATTTAAATTAAACATTCATTAGTCCTCATGTTTTAAACCCATAAACCTATGGTGTTAAAATAGTAAATCAGTGCATTCACATTGTGAACTGATAACTTGCCTTTAGAATAGCTTGCGATGAACTGAACAACCACTGAAGGCTATAATTATTGTGTCATATATCAGTCATTCATCATACTGTTTAAACAATTTAATTCCTATTCAAATGAACGAGAATCAGGGGCTTAAAGTAGCGTTGTCTACAGTGCCGGCCTACGTTGCCACGGGAGCACTGAGAGTTGTTCACAAAATCATAAGATAATCATGGATAAGGACGACCATTCAGCCCATAATAGTTCATCCATTCAAACAGATTGAAATCTCTCAATGGTAGCAAGCATCCTTGATTCTGGGTTTTTAATCTCTAGTATTTTATTAGGGAATTGATCGCTCTGCGGCACACTGCTGCCTCACAGCGCCAGGGACCTGGGTTCGATTCCTGGCTTGGGTTCGTTGTCTGCATGGAGTCTGCACGTTCTCCCCGTGTCTGTGTGGGTTTCCTCTGGGTGCTCCGGTTTCCTCCCACAGTCCGAAAGACGTGCTGGTTAGGTGAATTGGCCATGCTAAATTCTCCCTCGGTGTACCCGAACAGGTGCCAGAGTGTGGCGACTAGGGGATTTTTACAGCAACTTCATTGCAGTGTTAATGTAAACCCAGTTGTGACACTAATAAATAAAGTTAATACTTTAAACTCCATAGTCCAGGTTTTAACATTGCCTGCCTGGCAAGAATATGGTGGGTTCAGATTGGATTCTCGATTTACAACTCCCCTGATTTCAGTGGAGCATAAGAGTGGGCACTGCGTAAATTGGGTGTTGGGTCCAAACCAACTCCTTTCCAGCTGTATGGTTGGCTTACAAAGGAGCTAATACTTGAGGAACAACATTCTGATATCAGCTCTAAATATATATTTTTATTAGTTTGAACTCATGGCAGTATAAACTCGAGTTGTTCCCATGTACAAGTCCTAGAATAATCGAAACATTGATTGGAAACTGAAATCGACATTTCTGCATGGATAGAATCACAAAGTGCAGCAAAGGGGGAGGGCATTCAGACCCTTGCTGATTCTCTGCAAGTGAAACTCAAGGTCCATTTGATGTAATATCATGAAAGGTTGATTTATGATGCAACAAATATAGTTCTGCACTTTCTCCATATTGTTTCTAATCTCTTGTATACCTTTTATGATAAAGTTTAAAGCTTATTTATTAGTCACAAGTAGGCTTACATTAACACTGCAATGAAGTTACTGTGAAAACCCTCCTAGTCATCACACTCTAGCGCCTGTTTGGGTCGACTGAGGGAGAATTTAGCACGGCCAATGCACCTAACCAGCACGTCTTTGGACTGTGGGAGGAAACAGGAGCACCCGGAGGAAACGTGCGCAGACAAGGGGAGAATGTTCAAACTGCACACAGACAGTGACCCAAGCCGGGAATCGAACCCGGGTCCCTGGCGCTGTGAGGCAGCAGTGCTCACCACTATGCCGCCGTGCCTCCCCATATGCAATCACCTCATAAATATTTCCTTTCGAAGCTGAGGAGTTCAAAGTTCCCTAATCTTTCTTCAAAATGCAGATTATTGCCACGAAGGATCTTTTGGGTACAGTTTTCACTCCTTGTGGTTTGTTATTGAAAGAAATAAAGGGGGAAAATGACCTTCATGTTGTACCTTCCCACCTCCTCGGGATGTGCTTCACAGCCTATGAGAGTGTGGTCACTGCTGTAATGTAGGCAAATACTTGCAGCAGGGCTAAAGCTGTTAATTTATTCTGGTTGTGGGTACCATTTGAGTTTTTGATGCACGACATGTCGGTCTGAACAAACAAACAAGGCATTTGTTTAATGTTTCCTCTGAAAGACAGCCCTTTCAACAATGCAGGACCCCTGCAGTACTTCACTGATGTGTTGGTGGAAAGTACATACGCTCCAATCCATAGTGCAGGTTGAAGCCACTTTGAACTGAATCCTTTCATTAATCCAAACGTGGTGTTGTTCAGGACACACTGGGACTATTAAAGTTTCATTGCTCGAGTCAAACAGTAAAATTTAACGTGTTGTACATGTAGAAATTTGCAGGGTTTGTTATGGAATGTTTTACTTCACAGAATCGCTTGTCATAAACATTGAGAAGCAACCATTTTGGCAGGTTGGAGCTGTTTAAGTTTGTGGTGAATTCAGATTCCCAAAAGAAGAACTACTTTTTACTGAATTGACCTATAATGCTAAATGCAATAAAAAAGGGACATTTGTGTGCTAATCAGCACCTCCCAGTTGCTTCTAATTCCTCTAATGCTTTGCGACTACTGGTTAGCGTCATGGCCATGTGAATGGAAATATCCAACCATCCCCGCACTTTCGTGGCAGAATATCGTGTAGTCATAACAGGAGAAGTGCAGCCCAAAATATCTATTCGCAGACCTTATTTAGCACAGTAGCTTGAAAATAATTCAAACAGCAATAAGAGGTTACTGAGAGATGCTGCTAAGTATATATAGATAGCTTCTAACACTGTTTGGATTATGCGGCATGTCTGTGGAATGTACTAATTTTAAATAAAGAAATCTCTGAAGACACACTGTCCTTAATCTTTGACATAACCTCCCACTTGTAAGAACAATATGCTTGTTGATGTAGTCAGGTTGGTAGGGGAACAACTAACACTGAGATTATGTTGCTAGGGGAGGAAGATTAAATATTTAGCAATTATTTTCAGCCGAGGAATCAGTCCTAGTACCCAGTTTCAATGTAGCTAATGCAGGTTACTTACTTTTTGTTGAAGTGACTTGGAAAATGTTGGGGTAGTATTACCTCAACATGACTGCTCTCATCTATCCCACGTTGCTGATGATCTCAATAGTGAACAAGTATTGTCCCATATTTGACCCACGATTTGATGGAAGAACGGAAAGTTCTAGCCCAGAATGGAATCATTCAAATGGATTGGTAAAGGGAGGTCATGCTTGATGAATCTGATTGACTTTTTTTTCAAAGTGACCACTAAAGTAGTGGACAAGGAAACTTCTGAATATTTTTCATATGGACTTTCAGAAGGCATTTGATGAAGTCCTTCATAAGAAACTGTCGACTTAAGTCGAAGTTCGTGGATTTGAAGGCAAATTATTGATGGGGATAGTGGACCTATATGCTAATTGACAGTGTGCGATCATTTTAGGGACCTCAAATGGGCGCCATATTTATTAACAGCTTAGATGATGGGGTAGAAAGCCACAAATCTGAGTTGTCGACGATACAGGTAGGTGGCACTGTGAGCAGTGTAAGTGGAAATGTAAGATTCTAACATTATTGATAGATTAAGTGAATAGCGCAAACTGAGACAAATTAATTTCAGTGCAGACAAATATTAGGCCATCTGCTTTGGACCTAAACAGGACAGAATGATTTTCCTAAATGGTGAACAGCTGGAAAAGGTGGTGGTCCAAAGAGGCCTGATGGTCCAGGTGCATAGGTCATTAAAATACTTTGAAAAAAATGATTAGAAAGGCGAGTGGAATGTTGGCCTTTATATCTAGAACTAAAATACAATGGGTAGAAGTCAGGTTGCATCTTTCCAAGCTCTAGTTAGATCACTACCTGGAGTACATCTCGGAAGAATAAATTGGCCTTGTAGGAATTGCAGCATAGATTTACCAGAATGATACTCGGACCCCAAGCAACAAATTACAAGCCAAGATTATGCTAACTAGGGTTGTATTCCCTGAAATTTAGAAGGTTAAGGGGAAGTTTGGTGGGATTGTTCAAGCTATTAAGGGGAACACATGGGGTAAACAGAAAAAGCAGTTTCAGCTGGTCGGGGAGTCTAAGGCCCACATTTTCAGTTGGCTGTGAAGGCAGGACCAGAGGAGTGAGGGCTGGCAATTCCCCATCTTCCCATCACTGACTGGCATGCCAGCTTTTTGGTCTGTTCTCATCTCCAGGCCATTTTGGAACAGACTGGACCGGGTTTGGGAGGGGTGGGGGGAGGTGTCTATCAGGCTACCAAAAGGATGTATTATGGCTAACCTGCCAACATCAATCGGAGTTTTCCAATCGGGAAGCAAACACTTGCCAAGGGATAGTAGCAGACTGGGCAGCCATCCTGCATTTGCTTTAGCTGTAGGGCCACAGCTCTGACTACTGGACATCCATTGGTTGACCTTCCCTGATGATGGCCTGGCAGCTGTGGTCTCTTTTAATTCATGAATTTACCAAAAGTCTTCAATGGATACCTCAACCATGAGACACCTTACCTTTCTCCTACATACATAGGTAGCTTCCATCTATTACGATGGTGCTGCCAGTCTTGCAGTGTTGGAGCGCCTCCTATTGGAGCCCAGCCTTTGGAGCCCAGCCACTGTCCTTAGTTGGATGAGTCTCCGGGAGGCTGCCACCTAATTGGCAATCTCCTTGAAAATCTCTTCCAGGGTTCCGCCGTCACGTCTCCAGATTCCACATTCAGAGTTCATCCTGGCATCAAGATCAGGACACAGGAATGGAAATCCACTCCTAAGATTTACTGGTCTTGAGGGAAAGGGAGTTGAAAATGAAAGTAAGTCTGGCGGGATTTTACATCCTCGCTTGTCCTGAAACTGTAAAATCCTGCCTGAGGTCAACGGAGCTTCCCATTGTTCACCCCTCGCCTGCTCTGATTACCGTGGTGGACGGGACGGTAAAATTCCAGCCTCAAATGTTTGAGCCAGCCCTTTGTGGAGTAAAATTAAGAAATGCTATTACACGGCAAGGATGATAGAAGTTTGGAATTCTCTTTCAGAAATCACTTTCAGCGCCAGATCAGTCAGCGCCAGGTCAGTCAGCGCCAGGTCAGTCAGCGCCAGATCAATTAGCGCCAGATCAATTAGCGCCAGGTCAGTCAGCGCCAGGTCAGTCAGCGCCAGGTCAGTCAGCGCCAGGTCAGTCAGCGCCAGATCAATTAGCGCCAGATCAGTCAGCGCCAGGTCAGTCAGCGCCAGGTCAGTCGGCGCCAGGTCAGTCGGCGCCAGGTCAGTCGGCGCCAGGTCAGTCGGCGCCAGGTCAGTCAGCGCCAGATCAATTAGCGCCAGATCAATCAGCGCCAGATCAGTCAGCGCCAGGTCAGTCAGCGCCAGGTCAGTCAGCGCCAGGTCAGTCAGCGCCAGGTCAGTCAGCGCCAGATCAATTAGCGCCAGATCAGTCAGCGCCAGGTCAGTTAGCGCCAGGTCAGTCGGCGCCAGGTCAGTCGGCGCCAGGTCAGTCGGCGCCAGATCACTTATTACATTTAAAACTGAAATTGATCAGATTTTTATTAAGCCCTGGTATTGCAGAATATGAAGCAAAGATGAGCATGTGAAGCTGGATTGCTGATCAGTCATGATCTCTCTGCATGGCGGCAGAACATAGTCCAGAGCTAAACGATCATCTCCTCTGTTTCTCGTTTCCTATTTATTTATTTTTTTAGAAAACCTCTTTTAAAGGACTGGAATAAATATTTATGCTTAAAAGGCAGATTTAAGTTAAGATCAATTTGTTTTCAAATGTTTCCTTAAGAACTAATCCATGTTGTGGCATCAGGGTTCAGACTAATAAAATCCTTTTTTGTTTTGTTTTATTTGAACTGAAAAGAGGGGGATCGGTGGAGAGACATCACCAGAAAGTGTCAAATCGACCTTGAGCAAGCCACCAATAATCTGGATTCACCTTGGACTTGTTTGACCAGCTCGGAGGAGTGTCAAGAGAATACCGCTTGGCCAAGTGATTCAAACCCAACATCTGCTGTAACCAGTTTAATCAAAGACCTCAGCCTCACTGATCGAAATGGCCATCCATCAGCACCTCCTAGCAAACGGCAGTGTAGGTCGCTGTCATTTTCAGATGAACTTTCAAGCTGTCGGTCGCCGTGGAAACCTAGCGGGTCAAAGGTGTGGACTCCAGTGGATAAAAGACGCTGCCACAGTGGGAGCAGTGTGCAGCATTGTTCAAATGGGGTATCCACAATGCAGAGGAGCTCAAGTTTTAGTCTGCCTTCAAGATCCAATGTCTTTTCTTTCTCATATGAACCCTTGGCTACCAGCACCAGGTCTGTGTGCCCCCAGAGGCAGGGCTTTTGGACCTCACCCACTTTTGGAAGGTTTCAAGATGATCTGCGCCCTGATTCCAGTTCAGGGGCTGCGTCCGGGATCAATCTCCTGCGACCTCTCTCTGTATCTCATGAACAGATATCTGTGCTGGAGCTCAGCGCACCATCTACCATGGGTAAGTCTGCTGCAAATCCAGAGAGTGTGCAGCAGACCAGTCGACTACTCCGATGCCGATCACAGCCGTGTGTCCACAATGATCAGAAGGTTGGGATGAAGCGTCGCAGACCAGAAGAAGATCAAAGGCCATCGCTTGACCTTGCCAAGATGACTCAGGTATGAGGTGTCACTGTGGCAGACTCCAGACTTGAGTCTTTTGAAGGGGTAACCAAGAAGCTAGATGAGGGAAGTGTAGTCGATGTTATCTACATGGACTTTAGCAAGGTCTTTGACAAGGTACCGCATGGTAGGTTGTTGCATAAGGTTAAATTTCACAGGATCCAGGGTGAGGTAGCCAATTGGATACAAAATTGGCTTGACGACAGAAGACAGAGGGTGATTATAGAGGGTTGATTTTCAAACTGGAGACCTGTGACCAGCGGTGTGCCTCAGGGATAATTGCTGGGTCCACTGTTAATTGTTATTTATATACTGATTTGGATGAGAATTTAGGAGGCATGGTTAGTAAGTTTGCAGATGATTCCAAGATTGGTGGCATAGTGGACAGTGAAGAAGGTTATCTAGGATTGCAATGGGATCTTGATCAATTGGGCCAGTGGGCCAATGAATGGCAGGTGGAGTTTAATTCAGATAAATGTGAGGTGATGCATTTTGGTAGATCAAATCAGGGCAGGACCTACTCAGATAATGGTAGGGCATTGGGGCGAGTTATAGAACAAACAGATCTAGGAGTACAGGTTCATAGCTCCTTAAAAGTTGAATCACAGGTGGACAGGGTGGTGAAGAAGGCATTCGGCATGCATGATTTCATTGGTCAGAACATTGAATACAGGAGTTGGGATGGCTTGTTGAAGTTGTACAAGCCATTAGTAAGGCCACACTTGGAATACTATGTATAGTTCTGGTCACCCTATTATAGAAAGGATATTATTAAACTAAAAAGAGTGCAGAAAAGAATTATTAGAATGCTATCGGGACTTGATGATTTGAGTTATAAGGAGAGGCTGGATAGATTAGCCCTTTTTCCCTGGAGTGTAGGAGACTTCAGGGTGATCTTATAGAGGTCTATAAAATAATGAGGGGCGTAGATAAGGTAGATAATCAACACCTTTTCCCAAAGGCAGGGGAGTCTAAAACTAGAGGGCATAATGAGAGGGGAGAGATACAAAAGGGTCCAGAGGGGCAATTTTTTCACACACAGGGTGGTGAGCGTCTGGAACGAGCTGCCAGAGGCAGGAGTAGAGGCGGGGTACAATTTTGTCTTTTTAAAAAAGCATTTAGTTAAAGTCCAACAGGTTTATTTGGTATCACGAGCTTTTGGAGCGTTGCTGCTTCATCAGGTGAGTTCCACTTCATCACCTTCTCATCTACTCACCTACTCACCTTCTCACCTTCATCAGGTGAGCTCCTGAAGGAGTAGTGCTCCGAAAGCTCTTGATACCAAATAAACCCGTTGGCCTTTAACCTGGTGTTGTGAGACCTCTTACTGTGCCCGCCCCAGTCCAACGCCTGCATATCCACATCAAGCATTTAGACAGTTACTTTGGTAAGATGGATATAGAGGAATATGGGCCAAACGTGGGCAATTGGGACTAGCTTAGTGATTAAAAACTGGGCGGCATGGACAAATTGGGCCAAAGGGCCTGTTTCCATGCTGTAAATCTCTATGACTTAGACTGACATCCATTTTCAACTCCCTTTCCCTCTAACGTACAAAAATAATAAGTGTCAATGGACCATAAATCATACTGATGTATATACTACCCTATATTTACATGAGGATATAAACACATTGACGTGTATTATGCTGTAGTAATGATAGCAAAAATCTCAGCATTTGCTATCATTACTTTTCTGAAACTGACAGCAACTCCTAGTGCCTACACATGTGCAGTTCAACATGGAAATCCAGACGTTGCTTCAGGGATTCTCTGCTTCTCTCATCAGGTGCATTTTTGAAGTTTCTCCAGACTACAAACAATTAGAAATCACTGAGCAGATAAGAGCTTCCACTTTGTGCTCTCCATCTTAGTCTCAATGCTACTTGCTGTAAAAACCCTTGAAAAATTTACCCCTTGGTGAATGGGCTGTAACTGGGTTTTTAATGATGGACCAATTGCATAATTACTGTGAAACATTTTATTTATGAAATGATTTTAAAAATCTAGTTAATTTCAGAATTAGTTCTAAAACATTTATTGACATAACCTCTAACAATGCACCTGCATATCTCAATCATTTATTTTGCAATCTGTACAATTTAAATTAAAAATGAAGGCCTTCAGTGATTTTTGTTTCCTGCTTTGCTGTCTGTGAGAATGCTTTAATGTGATTAGCTACTTCAATTTGCTTGTTGCTTTGTTGATCCATTTGACTCGGAGCTAAATTCAAAATGATGTCAGGAAAGGGGAAAGATGAGTTCTTAGAATCTTAGAATCCCTACAGCATAGAAAGAGGCCATTCGGCCCATCGAGTCAGCACTGACCACAATCCCACCCAGGCCCTACCCCCATATCCCTACATATTTGCCCACTAATCCCTCTAACCTACGCATCCCAGGACACTAAGGGCAATTTTACCTTGGCCAATCAACCTAACCCGCACATCTTTGGACTGTGGGAAGAAACCGGAGCACCCGGAGGAAACCCATGCAGACACGAGGAGAAAGTGCAAACTCCACACAGACAGTGACCCAAGCCGGGAATCGAACCCAGGTCCCTGGAGCTGTGAAGCAGCAGTGCTAACCACTGTGCTACCGTGCCGCAGAACATCTTGTAGATGTTACACATCACAGAAGCTGCATATCGTTCCTATACCAGGCTAAGTAAATAAAGCTTCAGGGGATCTAGAGCAGCACAGCACACTAAGGGTGGGATGTTCCAGTCACGCCTGCCCCAAGATGGAAATTCCTGCTGAGGTCAGCAAACCTTTAAACGGTCAGTCGAATGTTCCATCCCACTTGAGACGATTCCCATGATGGGCGGGACTGGAAAATTTTCTCCTATATCTTTGAGGCTCCTATCCAATTCCATAAAGCATTCTAGGAATTGGCCGAAGTCCTTTTAAAGTCATGGAAAGATATCCCCATTGTATTTGGTGGCATTTACTACCTGTTTGCTGTTACTGCAGTTCTAAGGAATATTTTGGACAGTGGAAGGATTGCTAAGTTATTAGACAATTGATTGCTGTTCAGAAAACACAGCAAAATTCACCACTTTCTATGATTTGATGGTTTTAATATGAACCTCTTTGTTTTCCAGCACACTTTGCACTTTCCAATTTTTTCCTTTTCTGCTGTTGTTTCACGCTGCGATATGAACCTAGAGCTGCTGCTTGCTACCCATTAGCATCTCGCCCATTTAATTAAAGTTAGTATCGGCAGTAAGAAGGTTACTTGACTATGGATAGTGGTTGTGGTGAGGTGGGTGGCGTGGGTTAAGGGAAGGTTGGAGGGAGTCAGAGGATGCTATACATTGCCCTGCTTTTCCCTCTAGGGGTCACTAAGACTGAGTGTGGCACTTTAACTGCATTGAAAGTGGTACGTTTATTTACTAAGCTATTGGGGAAACTATCCAGTACATTTTCACTGCAGTTTAAATGTCATCACTGCATCACAAATGTCTTTTAAAAATCAGAAAATCCATTTGGAAGCAGCATTTTCCGATATGTCCAAAGTCTTGCCGGGCAGAAATATTTCTTACTTCGTAGCAAATAAAGTTAATTTCATTAAGATGGCATTAAAGGAATAAAATGATTGGAAGTTCAGCAATAGAGGTGTGGTTTACAGGACAATATACTTGTGCTGATTACTTATCTGTATATAAAGTAGTAATTATGTTTGCGTGCAGATCTTGCAGTGAATTGGCTCACTCTTTATGTGTGACTCATGTTCACAACAATTGAGTTAAGGTTAGTTACTCAGTGGGATTTTCAGGTTCACACTAAATAGGTTTTAATCGATATCTATGGTGTAAGGCACTTGGAGATTCCCGAGGAACCCCTTTGGAAACCAATTGCTCTCTTATCACTGCGAACAGAAATGGGCAGCATTGTCGTGTAATCAATTGTGTGCTGACCTTTCTGCAGTTACTGAATACTTATCAACATGTTACGATGATCATTGAAACTTAGATACTGAAAGGCACTGAGCAATATGTTTGAGTCTCTTCAACTCCAGTGCTTATATAAAAAGATTAATAATATAGGTGACAATGCTATTTGCAAAGGGCAGCAAATGCACAGTGACAGCACGAAATGTGGTATACGTGGTTAACATACAATGATTTCAATGCAGTGATCTAATGCTAACTAGAACCTCTTTTGGCATTTTAGTGTAACCAAAGGTATTACCATTTCATGCCTCACACCATGTACTGGAAGATTCTAATACCATTTTTAGTGGATCATAGAACAGAACTTCCTGGTACCTGGTATGGAGGGGCTTAGTTATGAGGAGAGATTGGGTAAACTGGGGTTGTTCTCCCTGGAAAGATGGAGGATGAGGGGAGACTTAATAGAGGTGTATAAAATTATGAAAGGCATAGATAGGGTGAACGGTGGGAAGCTTTTCCCCAGGTCGGTGGTGACGTTCACGAGGGGTCATAGGTTCAAGGTGAAGGGGGGGGAGGTTTAACACAGATATCAGACAGACATATTTTACACAGAGGGTGGTGGGGGCCTGGAATGCGCTGCCAGGCAAGGTGGTGGAGGCGGACACACTGGGAACGTTTAAGACTTATCTAGACAGCCATATGAACGGAGTGGGAATGGAGGGATACAAAAGAATGGTCTAGTTTGGACCAGGGAGCGGCGCGGGCTTGGAGGGCCGAAGGGCCTGTTCCTGTGCTGTATTGTTCTTTGTTCATAAAAGTTAACATTTGTGACAGATGTTTGAAGCTGTCAGCAACAAATGTTTAAAAGCTTCACCTACCGTGACATTAAATATTACCGTTCGCTGTTAGGAGTGAACTGGATTCCACAAACATCACATACAATAATATAGATCCCCGGCATGATTGCTGGTAAAGCTACGTTTAGCACCTTGCTGCAAGCATCATCCGTCCACATCTCTCCTTCTACTTGTTTTATTTTGCAAAGCAGCGGTTCCATAAACTATACAAGCTGGGCTGAGGTTGTTGGCCATGTTAGTTCTGTGTAATGATCCTACCCTATGCGGTAAAAATGAGAGCTACTAAACTATATACAGTATGATTGTCTCTCACTGTATCCTTTCCGTGTTGTGCCAATTACTTTGAGTGCTTTACAGCGACTCATTTGGACTCCTTGTTCTAATGCACGCCTTTCTGTTTTTATTTGGGTAGTGTATAACATGGGAGAGGGGCATATTACAGTCGTATGTGAGTTGTTGAGGCACATCTTTTTCCAACATTTTTCTTGTTCACGTGTCTTAATGAATCATTTACAGTTGTGAAGTGTATATTCATCTGTGTTTGTCCAGGATAAAGTGCACTTTCTGAGTTTTGCGTGGAACTGGATTTTACCCTCCCCTGCCAGTGGATCAGAAGGCAGGGGAGGGGGGGTCTCATAAAATCCCATGAGTGGCCTACCACTATCTACACGCACCCTCTGACCTGTCTGAAATTTTATAGGGGGTGGTGGTGGAAGTGTCAGGTGACTCGCTCGCCCTTGGAGCTATTGAAGCTCTGGGAAGCATTCAATTAGTGCTCCTTCAAGCCTTACTAAAGATACTGGCTTATGGTTTGCCTTTTATTTTAAAATCATTCCATTGTTATAGTTAGCCATAGAGTTATGGTGTCAATATGGCTTGGATAGAGGATGCTCAGCCCATTGAAAACATGCTGGCTCTCTGCAAAGCAATCCAGTCAGTCCCATCCCCCACTTTATCCCTGCATCCTCTTCAATTTCCTTCTGAAATCATTGATTGTCTCCATCACCACCACCTTGTAGACAGCGAGTTCCATCCCATTACCAATCGCTGTGTTTAAAAAAAAAAAGATTTTTCCTCTCATTCACATTGCATCTCTTGTCCAAAAGCTTAAATCTATATCCCTTAGTTGTTTTACCATCAGCTAGTAGGAACAACTTTTCTGTGTCCACATTATCTAAACTTGTACACCTCTATCAAACCTCCCCTCAATTGCCTCTGTCCCATGTCCCAACCTAACCTTGAAGCTAAAATCCCTCTGCATCCTCTCGCAGCCAATCACATCCTTCCTAAAAGTATGGTGACCAGAATTCAACATAACATGCCATAAGGCGTTTGTGTGGAATTGGCCAGGACTCGAGGAGAATAATCTATTTGATCTAAAGCTAGCTGTCTCGGAAGAATGCAGATTCATTTGCCTGAATTTGCTGTCACAATGCTGGTGAATCTGTCAGCATTCACTGTAATTACACTGTGAAAGTGTGAGCAACTTCTGACATCCATACATAGAAACATAGAAAACTACAGCACAAAACAGGCCCTTCGGCCCCACAAGTTGTGCCGAACATATCCCTACCTTAAGTCCCATGTACTCATCCAGGAGTCTCTTAAAAGACCCTATTGAGTTTGCCTCCACCACCACTGACGGCAGCCGATTCCACTCATCCACCACCCTCTGTGTGAAAAACTTCCCCCTAACATTTCCCCTGTACCTACCCCCCAGCACCTTAAACCTGTGTCCTCTCGTAGCAGCCATTTCCACCCTGGGAAAAAGCCTCTGAGAGTCCACCCGATCTATGCCTCTCAACATCTTATGTACCTCTATTAGGTCTCCTCTCATCCTACGTCTCTCCAAGGAGAAAAGACCGAGCTCCCTCAGCCTATCCTCATAAGGCATGCCACTCAACCCAGGCAACATCCTTGTAAATCTCCTCTGCACCCTTTCAATCTTTTCCACATCCTTCCTGTAATGAGGCGACCAGAACTGAGCACAGTACTCCAAGTGGGGTCTGACGAGGGTCTGATATAGCTGCATCATTATCCCCAGACTCCTAAACTCAATCCCTCGATTAATAAAGGCCAGCACACCATATGCCTTCTTAACCACCTCCTCCACCTGCAGGGCCGATTTTAGAGTCCTATGGACCCGGACCCCAAGGTCCTTCTGATCCTCCACAGTACTAAGAGTCTTTCCCTTTATATTGTACTCCTTCATCCCATTTGACCTGCCAAAATGGACCACTATGCATTTATCTGGGTTGAAGTCCATCTGCCACTTCTCCGCCCAGTCTTTCATCCTATCTATGTCCCTCTGTAACTTCTGACATCCCTCCAGACTATCCACAACCCCACCAACCTTCGTGTCGTCAGCAAACTTACCAACCCATCCCTCCACTTCCACATCCAGGTCATTTATGAAAATGACAAACAGCAAGGGTCCCAGAACAGATCCCTGGGGCACACCACTGGTGACCGACCTCCATTTAAAAAGAGACCCATCTATACACACTCTCTGCCTCCTTTGGGCAAGCCAGTTCTGGATCCACAGGGCAGCAGGCCCTTGGATCCCATGCCCTCTCACTTTTTCTAGAAGCCTTGCATGGGGGACCTTATCGAACGCCTTGCTAAGATCCATATAAACCACATCTACCGCTTTCCCTTCGTCAATGTGTTTAGTCACATTTTCGAAGAACTCCACCAGGCTCGTAAGGCACGATCTGCCTAACGAGCTTGCACAATTAAACACATGCACAATTAAACACAGCAATCCAGAAGTTGCTGTCAGTGTCTCCCTGTTTCTCCACAGGACACACTGCTGTAGTCCTAGCAGATGGAAATCAATTAGAAATCACGGAGTTGCTGTGAACTTCCTCTTTTCCGCATGAAAATGTTAAGCCTTATTGAATGACGTGTAACTGGGCTTGTAACAGCATACCAAATCATAGTTACAGCTGAACAACCCTTTTGGCTGATTTTATATTTGTGGAATGTTAAATTTCTCCGTGCTTTGTTTAAAAATTCCAAAGGTTAAAAAAACTAAAGTGTATGATATTTAACCCATGTACATTTGAAAAACATCAAATGCTCTGAGGGATGAGAACTGTTGTAATTAGGACTGCATTGGAAAACCTGGTTTCCAACCCTACAGAGCCCTGAGGACAAATGTTTTTGGCACTTTGTGATTGAGCTTGTAGTTAAAGTGAGCAGGATTTAAATGCAAAATTCTTATTTTTGCCAAATTTCTTCAGTGTGGGACATCTCTGATCCAAATGCTTTCAGGGGTTCTGGTTGCCAGATGAATGCCTGCTTGTAACCGTCAACATTTTAAATTTTAAGGTTTCCAGCTTCCTCACAATCACTATAATTCTTAACTTCAGATGGGTGGTTGCAGTAAGATGTCATTACAATGATCTGCAGGAACTTAACAAAGCTCCTTAGACAGCGCCTCCTAAACCCATGACCTAGAAGGACAAGGGCAGCAGATGCATGGGAACACCGCCACCTGACTTCAAAATATATCAGCCATTCCTTCACTGTCACTGGGGCAAAATCCGGGAACTCCTTCCCTAACAGCACTGTGGGTGTACCTACCCCACATGGATTGCAGTGGTTCAAGAAGGCAGCTTAGCAGCACTTTCTCCAGGGCGATTAGGGATGGGCAATAAATTCTGGCCAGTGATATCTGTGTCCCACACAAGTGAATTTAAAAAAAATCATGGGACTGGCCAGCCTGAGGGATATTAACAAGGTTCCTGTTTTAATCAGATCTGGTTAACCCCATGAACTCCCTTTGCTTTGTCCTGACCCACAAGTGATCATTCTGGTATGCGTACCCGATATACATCACATTTGCCACAGAATTTCATGGACACTTAAATCTTTCCACCGCGCATTGTTTTTTTTTAGGAAAGGGGCCGGAATTCTCTGGCCGTTCATGACCCGTCGCCGCTGCCAGCCGGAATGGAGAATTTGGCGCTCAGCCAAATCTCCGTTCACTGCAGCGGGACTGGAGAATCCCGGCTGCAGGCAAGGTCGGAGAATCGAACCCTTAGCATCACATTGTGGTTGCTGTGAAGCACTGTTTGAAAGTCACTTTTGTTTGCTGTATATTGGGTTCCCTATAAATGATTTTTATCGCATTCTGTGACATGTATCTGTGTTCTTGTCACATGTCCTTATTAATTGCTGAACGCTGTACAAATAGATTTGACTGGTTGTAGAACAAGGAAAGCAGTGCAAACTGAAATCCAGAACATGTCTGATGGGTTTTGATGTTTTATTCAGTCCAATGCATTCAGGGCTGTCGTCAATACAAAAGGGCTGAGCTGTTTTGCATTCCATGGGCTCGAGTCTCCATCATTGTCTCTGACTAACCACTGTTTCCTCCTTCAGCTCAGCCATCCTTTTGATCTTGGAATATGTTACCCAGAGTAACATATTCCAATAACCACCATAGCCTCCTTTTTGCTATTAAGTTCTGACCAGTTGTTTTTAGATTCTAAAGCAATGATTTCTACAGCACAGATTTTCTCCACAATCTCTTTCAAATGGGTCCACAAAGCAACTGACAAAGTTAGCATACAGGTTGTGGAATTTTACCGGCACGTCCGTCCGAGGTTTGTACGATCCTGCCCGAGGCCATCAGAGAATGCCATTCTCCAAGCCTCGCCCATCCCCGAAATCGGGGTGGGCGTGCCGGTAAAATTCCTGGGTCTTTATTGTCACATAGTTACACCCAATATCTGTATCAATATGGAAATCATGATGTGGAGATGCCGGCGTTGGACTGGGGTGAACACAGTAAGAGTTTTAACAACACCAGGTTAAAGACTTTAACCTAGTGTTGTTAAAACTCTTACCAATATGGAAAGCCACAGTAATATTACAGTGTCACTAAACCTGTATTCCTGCCCCTTCTCAACACATGCAAGTATCATTAATAGAGCTGTTCTTCACTCCCATGATCAATGGTGGCACAGTGGTTAGCATTGCTGCCTCACAGCTCCAGGGACCTGGGTTCAAATCCAACCTCGGGTGACTGTCTATGTTGGAGTTTGCACATTCTCCCCGTGTCTGCGTGGGTTTCCTCCTGGTGCTCCGGTTTCCTCCCACACTTCAAAGATGTGCGGATTAGATTGATTGGTCATGCTAAATTGCCCCCTAGTGTCAAGGGGATTAACAGGTTAAATGCGTGGGGTCACGAGGGTAGGGTCTGGGTGGGATTGTTGTTGGTGCAGGCTCGATGGGCTGAATGACTTCTTTCTGCACTGTACGGATTCTATGAAAATCCGTAACCTCCTCCTCCTGTCCTGGTAGAAATTGGCGGAGTACAGCACCACCACTATAAAAGTAGATATATAATCATATCCAAGCCACTGCTGATATTAAAATATTTTTACATGGACTTTTCTGGTTTTACTTGATTTGTGTAAGGCAAAGGAATATACTTTAATAATTTTTGATTGAAAATAAATCCCCTTAATTTCATTAAAAACAATTCAGGATCTTATGAAAATAATTGCATCATGATGGTCCTGGGTATGACGAACTGTGATTTGCGTAGATTATTTTCCTCATTTTTTGTGAGACCTGGAGATGCATTTTGGAAATATATAAACAGAATAATGACTTGACCTTGTCCAACCCCAGTGGTTTCTGACAGATGTATGCTATGTAGGCCTGTGTGAATCAGACTGTTTAATCATCATACTTCTCTTGAGAATTTTGTTATTCACACGATGGCCACATGTTTGGTTTGTTGCATAAGCTATTTTATTACTAAAGTAAATAGATGAAACCTGTTGATGCCATTCTACCACCACCAAGCACATATTGCCTGAAGTCATCCTCAAAGTGAATCCAAATAGCCAAAAGGCACTTTGCAATATTTAGATCTGTGGGAGACAGCGAGTCTGCCAACTTGGGAATTTTGCCTTTTGAATCGTTTCAAGTTGCTGTGAGCCAAATGCAGAGACTCACCATCTACTTTCCAACTTCTCTTCAAAAGAATGCATCCCACATCACCCACCCTTAGACCAGACCGTAATTCCAACAGTGTCTGAAAGACAAGAGCCTGAAAACATTTTCACACGACTGCTCACATTCAGCTTCCTCTTTGCTGAGGAAAAATTGTCTCTTTTTTAAGACATGTCAGATATAGCGGCAGGACCCATGCTCCGAATTTTCGTACATACCGAGATCGCCTGCACGTAGCCAGTATGGTGTCAGGGGCATGATTCAGGAAGTTCTGCCCCGGTCACGGCGTCCATCAATTTTGTTTGGGGGAACGAGGATGGTGTTGGACACCCGTGCTTCACAGAGGAAGCTGCACATTTCGAAGTGTAGCTGCCTTCAAACAGCTCCAGTTTTCGCTAGTGGAATGGCCACAGCACGACTTGGGGCCGGATACTTTTCAGGAGAAGGTCTAAAGCTGCCAGAATTATATGGAGAGGTGGGCTACACTTTTGGAGAGGTTAGATGCCCTTTGGGATTGTTAAAATTAGACATGATTGTGTGTAAAAAGTGGATAAGCTGATTGAAACTATCAAGAGGTTTAAACTTCATTGGAACTGTCAAACTATTTGGAATGGTCAAGTTGTAAAGGATTTCAATTTCCAGTTCTTTGAATTTTTTTAAAAAACAAAACATATTTCAGTTAAAAAAAAACACTGCTTGCTACTTCATTCTGTCTGATGACAAATTCCTGAGGGTTATCATTATAGGATTTGTGCTGCATGACTGATTTCACAACCTGTCATTATCACAGTGGGGTGCCTGTAAGTTCAGAGTTTGATTGGGTATAAAGTCTTTGTGGAGCTATGAATACAAATATTTGCACTTGAATGAAATGTTTGTTTTTGAAAGATAACATGTTGCTAAAGAAAAGTAAATGTGGTGAATGGGTTTTTATGAATAAGAATATTTAAAAACCATTACCTGAATTCTCCAGCTGTTCACGCCAGTGGGATCTTTCTGGATCTGCCGATGGTGCTCCCCCACAGTGGGTTTCCCAGCAGTGTAGGATGCAGTCAATGGGACCATCAGATCCCTCTGCCAACAAGCGGTGCACTTCCTCCCACCATAGGAAATGACATGGGGTGGCCAGAAAATCCCCCCCCATGCCTTCATTGGGAACTTAAAACTTCATTTTATTTAATCTCAGCTTGGATGTTGAGTCTGCCCATGGTGAATGCTGGGTGAGTTGGCATGGAGGGTGTGAGGGCAAAGGGAGGTGAGTAAGAGGGACATGGGTTGGCATGAGTTGGCATAGGGGCTATAAAGGGCCTTTGGGGTGGGTTGATGGACATAGGTTGTCATGGTGGGTGAGGAGCATTGAAGTACGGCATGGAAAGTGAATGAGGATGAAGTGATGGTTGGATGGCTGATTTTTCTTTTATAGAATTATTGAAAGTTTACAGTGCAGAAGGAGGCCTCTTGGCCCATTCTGGCTACACCAGCCAAAAAAACAAACCATCTGCCTGATCCCACTTTGCAGCATTTGGCCCATAGCCCTGCAGGTTACTGCCCTTCTCGTGCACATCCAGGCACCTTTTAAATGTGGCGGGTTCCTGCCTCTAATAGCCTTTTCTGGCAGTGAGTTCCGGATCCCTACCGACCTCTGGGTGAAAAAGGCTTTCCTCATCTCTCCTCTAATCTTCCTACAAATCAATTTAAATCTATGACCCCTAGTTACTAACTACTCTATTCAGGTAAATAGGCCCTGACCATACACTCAATCCAGGCTCCTCACAATTTTGTACAACTCAATCAAATCTATTCTCAGCCCCCCTCTGTTCCATTGAGAATATCCCCAGCCTATCCAACCTTTCCTCATAGCTGCAAGTTCCTAGTCCTGGCAACATCCTTGTAAACCTCTTGTACACCCTCCCAAATGCAATTATACTCTTTCTGTAATGAGGTGACTAGAACCACACACAGTACTCAAGTTGTGGCCTAACTAATGTTTTACATAGTTCCAGCCTGTTCTATGCCTCAGCTAATAAAGGAAAGGATTCCATATGCCTTCTTATCAATCTGACCTGCTACCTTCAGGGATCTGTGACTCCCCTGTCCCTCACCTCCCAGTATCCTCCTGTTTATTGTGTGTTGTTTGACCTTTCTCAAATGTTTTACCTCCCACTTCTCCAGATGGAGTTCTACTTGCCACCTTTCTGCTCACCTGATTAGTCCATTGATAGCTTCCTGCAGTCTACAGCTGTCCTCTTCACCATCAACCACATGGACAATTTTTGTGTGTCTGAAAACTTCTTGATCATTCCCCTTACATTTATGTCCAAATCGCCACAGTAGCACAGTGGTTAGCACTGCTGCCTCACAGCGCCAGGGACCCGGGTTCAATTCCAGCCTCAGGTGACTGCGGAGTTTGCATTTTCTCCCTGTGTCTGCATGGGTTTATCTCCGGGTGCTCCTGTTTCCTCCCACAGTCCAAAGATTGGCTTTGATTGGCCATGCTAAATTGCCCCTCAGTGTCAGGAGGATTAGTAGGGTAAATACGTGGGGTTATGAGGATAGGGCCTGGGTGGGATTGTTGTCGGTGCAGGCTCAGTGGGCCGAATGGCCTCCTGCATTGTAGGGATTCTATGTGGAGGTTGAAACCACTTTGAATGGAGTCCCTTCATTAATCCAAACGGGGTGTTCAGGACACATTGGGACTATTAAAGTATCATTACTAGAGTCAAACAGGAAAGTTTAACATGTGTTGGTACGTGTACAAATTTGGGTTTGTTATGGAATATTTTACTTCACAGAATCGCTTGTCATAAACGCTGGGAAGCCAACCATTTTAGCAGGTCAAAACTGTTTAAGTTTGTGGTAAATTCAGATTGCCAAAAGAAGAACTACTTTCCACTGAATTAACCCAAAATCCGAGGGATTCTATGATTGTATGAAAAAGCAGGGGACTTAGTACTGAGATCTGTGGAACCCCACTGAAACAGTCTTCCAGTTGCAATATTACACATCATCCACTACCCTTTGTTTCCTGGGCCCATTTTGTATCCAACTTGCTACATTCTCCTCAATCCCTTGGGCTTTTAATTTTTTAACCAGTCTTCTGTGAGACCTTGTCAAGAGCCTTGTTAAAACCCATGCAGACAACTTCAAATGTACTGCTGGCGTCAGTTATCCTTGTTACTTCCTCAAAAAATTCAGTCAAGTTAGTCAGACAAGACCTTCCCTTCACAAATCCGTGCTGACTGTCCTTGATTACTCTGTACCTTTCTGTGTGATAGTTTATCTTGTCTCTCGGAATTGATTCCAATAATTTGCCCATTACAGACATTAAATTGACTGGCTCATAATTATTCAGCCTACCCATTGCTGCCTTTTTAAACAAAGATACAACATAAGCAAAGCTCCAATACTCCAGCGCTACACCTGTATCCAGGTCTCACTACCTGGGCTACTGGTGATTTATCCACTCTCAAGGATGTTAATCCCATTAACACTTCCTCTCTTCCTGTGTTTATCACATCCAATACTTCACACTCCTCCTCCTTAACTAGAATGCCTGCATCATCCCCCTCTTTTGTGAAGACATGCAACGTATTAATTAAGAACTTTATCCACATCTTCTGCCCCCAGCGTAGCTTAGTTTTTTGGTGGTATATGGGGCTTGCTCTTTCCTTGGTTATCCTCTCACCCTTCATGTATTGATAAAAAATCTTTGGCTTTATCTTGATTTTGCTTTGCTTTATTTAATACCCTCTCTTTGCTTTCCTAATTTCCTTTTTGATTTCACCCCCTAAGCTTCCTATATTTCTCTCTGCTTTCTATGGTATTGAGTTCTTTGTATCCAACATAAGTTTTTCTGCCTTACCTTACTCTGTAAGCTCCTAGACATCCAGGGGGCTTGATATTTGGCCATCCCAATCTTTCCCTTTGTGGGAATATATTTACCTTGAGCCCCTTGAATTTCCCCTTTGCCTCCTGCTGATTTACGGTGGCACAGTAGTTAGCACTGCTGCCTCACAGCACTGGGGACCCAGATTTAATTCTCGGCTTGGGAAGCCTGTGCGGAGTCTGCACATTCTCCCAGTGTCTGTGTGGTGCTCCGGTTTCCTCCCTCAGTCCGAAAGACATGCTGGTTAGGTGCATTGGCCATACTAAATTCTCCCTCAGTGTACCCGAACAGGTGTTGGAGTGTGGCAACAAGGGGATTTTCACAGTAACTTCATTGCAATGTTAATGTAAGCTTACTTGTGCCGCTAATAAATAAACTTAAACCTTCAAATATCTATTTCCAATCCACTTTTGTTAAATCACGTCCCAGCTTAGTAAAATTAGCCTCACTACAATTTCGAACTTTAATTTCTGTTTTATTTTTGTCCTTTTCCATAATTATGTTAAGACTAACTGAATTAGGATCACTGGGGCAACACGGTGGCATAGTGGTTAGCACTGCTGCCTTTAAGCACCAGAGACCCGAGTTCAGTTCTGGCCTTGTGTTTGCATGTTCTCCCCGTGCCTGCGTGGGTTTCCTCTGGGTGCTTCGGTTTTCTTCCACAATTCAAGGATGTGCAGGTTAGCTGGATTGGCAATGATAACTTGCCACAGTGTCCAAAGATGTGTAGGTTAGGGAGATTAGAAATGGTAAATGTGCAGTGTTATGGGGATAGGACAGTGGGTGGGCCTGGGTAAGATGCTCTGTCAGAGTGGATGCAGACTCGGTGGACCGAATGGCCTCCTTCTGCACTGTAGAGATTCTATGGTGCTTTGGTACTACCAAAATACTCCTCCAGTTCCACTCCTTCCACCTGCCCAGCTCCATTACCTAAAACTAAGTCCAGAAGTGCCCTCTCTTGTTGGACTTGTATACATACTGGCTAAAAAGGTTTTCCTGAATGCACCTTAAGAATTCTGTTCCCTCCATTCCTTTCACGCTAAAACTATCCCAGTTAATATTGGGGAAATTAAAATCCCCTACAATTACTGCATTTCTCAGAGCCTTGCTTTCATATTTGCTCTTCCATCTCTGAGTTTTTGGAGGTCCATAGTACACTCCCAGTAGTGCGACTGTCACTTCTTAGTTCCTAGACTCAACCCATATGGCCTCAAATGATAATCCTTCTATCATATCATCCTTCTTTGTTGCAATTGCTTTGCTAATCAAACTTGCCATCCTCCCCTTGCTTCTTAACCCTGGACTATCTCACCTGAAAACCCTGTAACCAGGAATTGTAAGTGCCATTCCTGTCTCCCTTCAAGCATATTTCTGTAATAGCTATAATATCATACCACCATGTTTCTATCTGTGCCCTCAGCTCATCTGCTTTATTTATTCCTTGCATTGAAGTATATAACCACTGAGCACTGCCAAATGTTATTTAAATTTTCTATCCTTTGTTTTCTCTGCCTTCCAGGCTCACTCATTAATTTCCTGCCTTCCATTTCCATTTCTGATTTAATTCCATTCTGATCCTATCCTGAGGTTCCCATCCCGCCTAATGTAAACCATACTCAACAGCACGAGCAAACCTCTCTGGCTCATAGAGGTCCCACCTCCCCCAGAATTGATCTCTGTTTTGTTGTTTCTTATTTACAAATGGGACAAAAGTCTCCAATCAGCAAGGAGATCCTTGCACACAGCTCATCTCCACGCCTGGTGGCCTCTTTGGCTGCCTCCGAGCTCTTTCTGGGGGTGTGGGACCCAATAACACACCCCTTCCCCACCTCCGGAATGAAAATTAAACCATCTGCGGAGTCGGGAATTCTTCCAGACTCTGTAGTCCTGATACAAGTGAACATTCCGGCTTATCTCCCACCTGAAAACTTGCATTCAGAATGGTTGTCAGAACATGGGTCAGCTGCTTTGTAGTCTTTCTCCAACTAATCACATTATGTTGACTTTTAAGGCATTGCCATTCCAGTTAAGAAATATGTTGAGTGCAATATTTAATTAAAACAGGTTTAACAATACTGAGATCTTAGACATAAGGCAGGATTTTCCGGCCGCGCTCACCCCGAGAATGGAAAATCCTACCCAAAGTCAATGGACCTTTCCATAGATCCACCCCCCCCCCCCCCCCCCCCCCCCGCCTCCCCTCCGTCCACTATGATTCCCGTGGCGGGCAGGATGGGAAAATCCCGTCCATAGCGTACCCCTTAAAGCTTCCAAGTAGTGCTACAAAATTAGTACAAACAGCGGCAAATAGATGCTAATTCTTTGCTTCAATTCTGCACCACCCGCCCCCCGAACTAGGCTGAATCCAAACTTCCTCCATGCATTTTTTTTTGGCTTGATGAAGGTGCAGGGATATAATTAAAATGCAAATCAACGTCTGAGAATTTTGAATGCATATTTCCTTTACTAACAATGGGTGCTTGTTAACTGTTCCACTGAAACCTGTTCCACTGTAAATTTGTAACACACATTCCTGAACTGACACTCGGGAATTATCAAGGCCTAAAGGAACAATTGATATTGTCAAGGGGGTCTTTATTTTCAATTTTTAAAAAGAACTTGTTTCAAACTGCGATTAGTATTTGACATTGACGGAAACCATGTTCAATACTGTGCAAGCCCCCCATTTCCTCCCCCTTTTCTCCACAATAGCCTCACATGGGAACAGGTGAGGACAAAGAAGCACAAACTCCCTCTGAGAGCCACCTGCCTGCATACCTCCCGAAACCAAACTGCTGCTTCGAAACCTCATCCAAGCTTTTGAAATGATGCCAATATTCCCCTTGTGGCATCTCCACCCTCCACAAACTCTTTCTCATCCAACTCTTCCACCCGCCTCCTGTTTGTCACCAAATCCCCCACTCGCCCAATACCTTGTCGTTGTTGATGTATAATAGCTCCCCGAGTCCCTTCCAGAATTATCTCCCTTGTGTTGAAGTTTCTTCATGCCCTTTCTGTAACTGCCCTACCATTCCCTCCGAATTCTCTGTTCCCCTATCTTGTGCATTACTCTTCTCTCTAGTCCACTGGTCCTGTTAACTGGTCCAAGGCTCCATGCTCTGGAATTGCCTCCCTAAAACCCCGCTGCTTCTCCACCTCTCTGCCCCTCTTTTTAATGCCCTCCCTCAACCCCACAGCCTTTGGTCTCATTTCTTGATATCTTGTTTTTTGGATTGGCATCCATCCTTGTCTGATTACAACTCTGTGAAACACCTTGGGATATTTTCTATGTTAGGGTGCTATATAAATGTAATATATTATCATCTGCAAAATAAAAAAGAAACATTCTCCATCTGGCTCCACCATGAAGCTTTATCGGCACCTGTCCCTTTAAAGGAGTTTGGTGCCTTTAAGGCCCAAGAAGTGGGCAGATCCTCCTATCTTGATGGCTGAGGCAAATATTCCCAACATGCCTCCTTAAAACTGGACACTAAGGAGGAAAATTACCCCTTGTGTGTGTGTATGTGTAACTTTTATAAAATCTGGAGAAATCTGCAGGAATCTGTGCCACATTTTTTGAATGTGGGATTCTGATATCAGTGCATTTGTTCTGGTCAGGTTCCAAGATTCATAATGGAATTATGATATTGGCGAGGAACACTGGAACAAAACTATGCTGGCATTCCTGGGCAAACTGAGTGGCATTCATCTGGCAGCAGACACTGTTTTAAGCTATTTATATGTCGCGATGTTGGAATTGCCTCAAGGTCAGCGTGAATAGCAATTTCTAGCTGGTGAGTGCCAGACTGGAAGTGCATTGATACACTGTACATTGGCAGCATCGATTTTACTTTATGGGGTATAAGGTAAACAAACAATCCCTGCTTTGTGCAGTATTTGCATTTGGGAATTGGGAACTGCAGCATTTTTATTTTGGAAATAAGAAAGTCAGCTAAGTGGCTAGAAAAATAGGGCGATTGAAGGGATTTGTCTAATATCAGTTAATATACACAGAGACCATCTGTACAGTATGTAAAGTTTGAGATTCCTCTTACTGAAACAGTATCCCCCTTCGACTGATGTTCTTGGGTAGCTTCCTGAATTCCATTTCAACAGCAGCAGCTTGTTGTATGGGTTGGCCTGAGGGGAAGAACTGCCAGGAAACTGAACACTGTGATAAAATGTCAAAATCACTACCCAAATTCAAACATTAGATCCAGCAAGGTCACAGGGCCCACCGTTTAATTGTTGATTGGACTAGTTTTTAATTCTATTCATTCACTGTGGCACTTAATCGAATGCCTTTTGGAAATCCATGTACAACTCATCAACCACATTATTCTCTTAGATACAGGGCTTAGATACAGGACATTACTGTTTGACTTATAAGGAGAGGCTGGATAGACTGGGACTTTTTTCCCTGGAGTGTAGGAGGCTTAGGGGTGATCTCTTAGAGGTCTATAAAAGAATGAGGGACATAGATCAGGTAGATAGTCAACATCTTTTCCCAAAAGTAGGGGAGTCTGATAACTAGAGGACATAGGTTAAAGGTGAGAGGTGAGAGATGCAAAAGTCAATTTTTTCACTCAGAGGGTGGTGAGTGTCTGGAACAAGCTGCCAGAGGTAATAGTATAGGTGGGTACAATTTTGTCTTTTAAAAAGCATTTAGACAGTTACATGGGTAAGATGGGTATAGAGGGGTATGGGCCAAAAGCGGGCAATTGGGGTAGCTTAGTGGTAAAAACTGGACAGCATGGACAAGTTGGGCCAAAGGGCCTGATTCCATGTTGTATGACTCTATGGTTCTTATTCACCCTTCTATTCCCTTGTTTAAAAACCTCGTTAAACGTGCTTCCTCCTTAACAAATCCATGCAAGTTTTCCTTGAATAATCCATATTTGTCCCAGTGGCTTTAATTTAGTTCCAAGATATTGCTTCTAAAAGTTTTCCCACCACTGACTGGCCTGTACTTGCTGGGTTTACCCTTGCACTCTTGTTCGTAAAGAGGGTGTAATATTTGCAGTTCTCCAGTCCTCTGACGCCAGCCCTGTATCTAAGAAGAATTGGAAGATTACAGTCAATGACACTTCCAAATTTGTGCCCTTACTTCCTTCAGTATCCTTGGAAGCATCTCACCTAGTCCTGGTGACTTACCAACTCATGGTGCAGCCAGCTGATTTAAGAACTCCTATTTATAAATCTCTAGCCCATGCAATGTCTCAGCTACCTTGACTGTGATTTTACTGGCTCACCCCACCCATCAATGGGCAGAACAAGCCATTAGAATCATGCGAGAACCAAGAATTCAAGATCGCGCCTGAAGTCTTGGCTCTCGCAATCTTACCGACACTGGATTTTGGAGTGGTCAGCCTCTTGCCCATTTCCACTGAGAGGCTGAATATATTATTTAAATTCATTTAAAGCAGAATTTATATCTGTTTAGCAAGCCCGGTGCTCAATTGTCTGGACTCACTTGCCTTCATGGCCTCGCCGGGAGAGGTTCTCTCCGGTGAAGAAAACACCTGCACCTCATGAATGGGGAACAGTCGTGTCGCCCCCTGGGAGGTCAAGGACCGGGGAGGTGCCCCTCGGGCAGTGTTTTTGGATGGTGTGGGGCTCGCGATCGGTTGCGGGCCCCTGCAATCGCGGTGGGGGGGGGGGGGGGGGGGGGGGTTCTGTGTTGAAGCTGGCTGCAACAGCACAGCCTGACAGCTCTCTCTCCCTCTGTCAGGTATCTGCTGTTGGAATTGCGCATGTGCAGACACGGGGGACTACATGTGCGCAATAGCTCCATCTGCTGCCTGATCAGGGGCTAATCTCGGCTGGTGAGTTTAGCCCCTCCCACTGCCTCTAGTAGCTAGAAACAGCCTAGTCCATTTTTTTCAAGCACTGTGTGCATGAGATTGGGAGTAAAAACACACCAAAAAAATGGATCTACAACTTTTCGATTTACCCACTTAAAATTTTTCAGGTAAAATTCTGCCCCTTATATTTTCCAGTGACTTGAGCAGCCTCTTCTTCCCTGGTAAAGACAGATGCAAAGTGCCCATTTATTACATTGGCCATTTCCACCAACTCCATATGTAAATCCTCTTTTTGTTCCCCAAATGTTGGTCCTTTTACTTTTTAAAAGAAGGCTTTTGGATTCCCTTTTCTGCTAGCTGGCAGTCTCTTCTCATACTTTCTGTTTGCTTCTATCATTTGTTATTTTGCACTTTCCCCCTGCACCTTCTATATTTGATTTAGTGCTCATTTGTATTACCTGACATCTAGTCATGTGCCTTTTTCCAGTTTATCCGGGTGAAAATTGTAGAAATGGAAAATTCTAAACCTGTTCCTATCTGTAAGGAGTTTAGTTTCTAATGTAAATGAAACCTTTAGTTGGCTGTTCCTATTAAATGGCTCCTGTTTCTTTTTGCCAGTTTGGATGTTATTCAGCTTACAGGCCAGGTTATGTACAGGGTAGAAGTACCTTTTGCAGTGGCGTCTCTATAGTTTATCATGACAGAGCAATGGTTATATGAAATAAAGTATTCAATCACAATTTAAGATTGGGCAATAGGAGAGCTTTATTAATGTTTTAAGGGAATAAAACGTTGTTGTGAACATGCTGCTTGCTGAACAGGAACTATCTACCCTGGCATTAAAGTATAGAACCTAATGAATACACTATTATTAAAACAGTGAGTGTGACACAACAAGGGAGAGCTTGGAGTGGTTGTAATTCACTCACTGCCTTGGAAGGACTTCTAAAGGAGAACAAGTGGGATCAAGCTTAGAGACAAGAACAATGCCAGGGTGGAAATGAATGGAGGACAAATCAAGTTGGGGGGCTCCAAGCTTTGATTGTAATGCCTGTAAGGAAAATGTGAGGGTGATTGAGTGATACATGATGCTATGATACACACATCTTTATTTTCTATGAGATAGAAAATTAACTGCTTTAAAGTTTAGGATTTGGCATGTCATGTTATTGGAGAGATACACTTGTTTAGTCCCTAGTTTGAGCCAAATTAGCTGATTTCCTTTTGGTGTAGCAGTTACGTGCCATAATTGGCCTCAATTGGACTGAACTTGGCTGGGGGCTGGGGGGGCGAGGGAGTGGGGGGTGGGGTGTGCAGGGCAGGGAAAGGAGGAAAGAGTGACTAGGAAGGACCTACTTAGCACAGAGCTCCGTAACCAGAATACATCAATTTAAAGTAATTGACAGAAGGTTTAGAGGGTAGTCAAGAATTTCTTTCTCCCAAAGGATGTTGGAGTCTAAAATAAATTGTCTGGAAGTGGGGCAGAGGCACCCACCCTCAATTGGTTTATTTCAAAATGACCTGAAGTTCTGGGTAACCTACAGGGCTGTTTGCTAAGAGTTAGAAAGCAGAATTAGGCTAACTAACTCTCTTTCAATTGGCATGAATGCGATGGTTTGAATGGCCTCCTTCCTGTCTTGTCAGTTTTCTATGTTCCTGTTCAACCGTGAATCATCCTCCGCTAAAGTGGAGAAGTCTGCATTCAGAAAACACCAGCAATAACGAGCTGTATACATATAGTGACCAGAATTCTCCGGCCGTTCACGCCCCGCAGCCACTGCAAGTGAGGATGGAGAATTTGGTGCTTAGCCGAATCTCCGTTCATGGCAAAGAATGCAGCTGGCGTGAAGGGCCGGAGAATTCAAAATGGAAAATCACCCCGAGTGCTCAATCAGAAACAAATAGACACCAGTACAAAGAAGGGGATAATGGAGGGGGTGACCAGATTCTAGACCAAGAGATGGGTTTGAAGGAGGCAAGAGAGGGATTTGGAGAAGAATGGGCACAGAATTGTAGAACACGGAGTATGTCTGGCTGGCCTTCAATGATGGACAAAAGTGGGGAGATAGAGAAAGGCTTGGGGCAGAGGATTGGAGAGTTCAGGAAATGGGAGTAAGCAGGAGGTAGGAAACCAAAATATTTGATTTGATTTATTATAGTCACATGTATTGGGATACAATGAAAAGTATTGTTTCTTGCACGCTATACAGAAAAAACATACCGTTCATCGACGACATAGGGGAGAAGGAAAGGAGAGGGTGCAGAATATAGTGTTAGTCATAGCTAAGGTGTAGAGGAAGATCGACTTAATATTTGGCAGGCCCATTCAAAAGTCTGATGGCAGCAGGGAAGAAGCTGTGCTCGAATTGGTTGGTATGTGACTTCAAACTTTTGTATTTTTTACCCGACGGAAGAAGGTGGAAGAGCGTACAGTGGGGTGTGTGGGGTCCTTCATTATGCTGGCTGCTTTTCCGAGGCAGCAGGAAGTGTAGACCGAGTCAATGGATGGGAGGCTGGTTTGTGTGATGGACTGAGCTTCATTCACAACTCTTTGTCATTTCTTGCTGTCTTGGGCAGTGCAGGAGCCATACCAAGCTGTGATACAACCAGAAAGAATGCTTTCTATGGTGCATCTGTAAAAGTTGGTGAGAGTCGTAGCGGACATGCCGAATTTCCTCCTGAGAAAGTAGAGGCATTGTTGGGCTCTCTTACCTGACCTGAGTACCTTGATAGCTTGGGTTGTTCTAAACTGTTACGAATCACTTTGCTGGCTAGCAAGATCAGACTTGTCTTTAACTCGGAATACCATCAAGGTATTGCTTTAGGAGCCTGACATTACAGAAGCATAAATCTTCAAGCTCTTTATTCCAAGCTGGATTGCTTTATTGCCATTTATATTGCTGCTAAAATAAATGAGAAAACAAATTAAAATGCAGAGTAATAAAACATTAATTACAAATGAGGCCTACAAAGCTGCAAGGAAGGATCATTGCAGTCGTGAGATTTATGGACCGATTTTCCTAGCAATGACAATAAATTGCGAAAAAGACTGTAGATCAAAATTCTAAATTAACTTCCAGACACTGTTGATCATAAAACAGTCATTAAAATGAGATTGTTATAAAAATATCATAAATAGAACTAAAGATTCAATGCTCTCGCCTGGACCATCTGTCAGCCTTTATTGAACACTTGAGTCTGGTCAAATAGGCCAGTGCAAAGGTGGCCTAATGTGTTTTACAAGAGCTTGGTATATATATTACCAGCATTTTGCCCAAATGTAGTGTTCTTGATTATGACTGTGTTTGGTAATGTTGGGACTGGACAGTTACAAGACCAGAATAACTAGGAGCAAGAATAAATCACCCAGCCCACCAAGCTTGCTCTGCCATTCAATGTAATCTTGGCCAATCTACTGCTTGATCCCCACTTTGCCCCCCCCTCCAAACCCTTTGATTTGCTGGGAGACCGAGGCTGGCATTTTCAATTGTCCATGTGTGGCTGGAAGCGCTGGAGTGGGGGTGCTTTGAAAATGGAGCTCTGATGGCCTATCTGTGTCTCAGCAATTTGGGAAACGTGCCAATTTTTAAAGTGAGGACACAAGAAAGAGAGTCAGCAACATGCTTGCTTCTAGTAAGCCCCTTTAGGAGCCTCGTGATCAGGCCAGAGCGGGCATTTGCAATTTATAAATCATCAAACCTAAGAGTATGGTGAGTGACAAAGGTTAAAGGTCTTTTATTATGCTGAAAATCTTTGGGACCCTGGTGGATCTTCACTAGGCCGCTTGATCACTCTGGTGAACATTGCTGGCCCTCTGAGGGCCTTACCGCTCTCTTCTGCAAGGCAGCAACAGATCCCTTTATGGCCACACTCTGCAGGCAGTAACCTGGTAACGCCCAGTGCCTCTAACTGGGTGCCGAGCTCAACTTTGGCCCAATTATGATGCCTACGTTTGAAAGTTGAGGAGGTGCTGTAGTGTGGGGACCTGGAAATTATCCAGGCATTGGGTTCCTGACCCCACATTGAAAATCAAGCTGCAAAGATCTGCCCAATGCAACCTTGAATCTAGTCAATGATGGAGCAGCTCCAACTCCCTGGGCTAGATCAGAATTCCACAGGCTCACGACCCACAGAGGCAGGGATGTGGTGAAGAATTAGAGAATGAGTCACCAAAGCAGTAGACATGAAAGAAAGCAAAATTATAAAATGCAGAATATCTGGGCTGAAAATTTCCCATCTTGCCCACTGCAGGAATCGTAGTGGGTGAGACAGAAAATTTGACGGAGCCATTTAAAGTCTGTTGAGCTGGGGCTGGAATTTCTAGTCATGGGGCGCGTACGGCCGAAGAATTCTGCCCCCTGAACAAAAACAGAGAAAATACTGAGAATACATACAGGTTCATCAGCATCTATAAACAGGATGAGTGATGTGGGGAGGGGTGTGAGGGAAGAGACACAGATATCTTCAATGGACCTCTGATTTCTTTACCGTTAACATTAACCTGACATTTCTCTTTAAATGCCGAGTGTGGGCTATATTTTCTGGTTTTAAGCTCCAGACATTGAAACAGGTCCGAGACCGTATCTCCTGAGGCACACTCACGCAGCGTTTAGTGACGGCTGAGGAAAAATAAACATCGTTAATCCTTAGTGGAGGGAGTGGGTGGAAGGGAAGATGAAACGTTGACCCTTTCTTGGGAAGTGAGATGGTTGGTTGCAACATCTGCTCAATAGGGACTGGTGTGGGGACTGGAGTTTTTTTTTTGAAGGAAGCAGGAAAATTATAGATTTTTTTAAAATTGGGGGAAACAAAAACACAGATTCACTCTGCACCGAATTCTATATTTGACAATTCCCAGGGCAGCCCAGTTCAGATTACAAAGTCACAGCTTGGAAATTTGTCAGGGAGGTGGAGCTATACAAAGAGCAAAGAAAACATAGAACAGTACAGCACAGGAACAGGCCCTTCGGCCCTCCAAGCCTGCGCCGATCATGATGCCTGCCTAAGCTAAAACCGTACGCACTCACAGAGTCCGTAGCCTTCCATTCCCATCCTATTCATGTATTCATCTAGATGCCCCTTAAATGCTGCTATCATACCTGCTCCCACCACCTCCCCGGGCAGCGTGTTATACTTAACCAAAAACTGAAAATGCTGGGAAAACTCAGGAGATCCGGCAGCATCTGTGGAGGGAAACAGTTAACGTTTCGAATCCATGCGACTCTTCAATGCTTTTAACTCTGAAACTTGAAGAGAAGTCATACAGCCTTAAAATGTTAACTCTGTTTCTCTCTCCACAGTTGCTGCCAGACCTGCTGAGCTTTTCCAGAATATTCTGTTTTTATTTCAGATTTCCAGCATCTGCAGTATTTTGCTTTCATTGAGGTGGATCTGTAGATTTGGGGGTGATTTTTGAGGCCACACTCTCCGTCGGCAGGAATGGGCTCAAAATCCGGAGAGCGTGATTCATGCTGGCGGCTTTCTGAGTTCCGATTTTACCGGTCCCTCGCCGATGGAGTGGCCTGAAACATGCCGCAGGATGGCAGAAAGCTCATTTTAATACATTAGCATGTCATTAGTGAATGCTCTCTTCCCCCGACCGGATTTTCAGCGGGCGCCAGTGTCCCGGCACGCTGGTGCCATTTACGACATGCCCTCATAGATGTGAACCTGTCGTGGGGGTCTCCCCCGGGGTCGTAAAGGTAAGTATAGCCTCCAGAAGAGAGAGAGAGAGAGTGAGACATGGCCAGGCAATAGCCTGGCAATGCCCTATGGCACTGCCCCATTGGCACAGGTTGGCACCATGCCCAGTAGGAGCTTCATTTTGGGGGGGGATTAATTTAGATGTGGTGGTGGCCAGGAGTGGATGGAGGAGCAGGGGTTGCCGGTGATGGCCGTTGACAGGAGGTATGGTGTGGTGGAAGTGGGTGCCGGCTCAGACTGTGATGGGGGGAAGAAAATGGGAAGGGGCCGGTGATTGGGGGGGGGGGGGGGAGGGGGTGGTGGTTGGGGGGGGGGTGGTGATGGAGAATGGGCCGATGAGTGGTGAAGTAGGAGGAGAAGTGTCCAATGATTGGGGTGGGGAGTGGGAGAAGAGGCCGGCGGGGGGCGGGGGGGGGGGGGGGTAGAGAAGTGCCGACTCCGATCGGGGGTGGGGCGAGGGGGGGTCCCTGAGTCCTCCGTGGTTGGCTGGGGGTAGGTTTACCCAGGTTCTGATCAGGGTGCTCATTAAAGATGGTGCCCTGATCTCTGAGCAGCGGGGTTTTGCTGGTGTGTTGAGGCCCCTGCACCCTGTACGATGGCGGGAAACACTCCCCCTTGATTTTGTTTGACAGAGTGTCACACAATCTGGATAGAAAATGCACCCATTTTCTCGCCGGAAACAACACTGCCATGTTTTGGGTAAGAATTTGCTCTTGGTGATGAAGCAGCCCTCACAGACTTTCTTCCGATATTCAATGGGTTAGAACTCTGCTTTGTAGCATGATCAGCAACAACATCCATTTATATGTTCTTTAACATGGAAAAATGGGGCAAAAATCAATAATAATGTTATTTTTTTAAATAATTGTAGCCCATGCTGTTTTGTTCAGAATCTCACTCAATTATTATCATTTCTAATCTCGTTGGATTGATTCCAACAACAGGCCTGGGTTTTCTCTGGCTTTCTGCTGCTTTGCTGCAGCAACTTTGACGACACTTACCTGAGGTGTCACAGTGACAGAGAGGCTGAGGGAGTTTGGGTCCAATGGACTTCAGAGTAGATCTGAATAGCTTTCTAATTTATCACATGGTCAGGATCCATGTTCCTGCTAAATTGTAGCAACAAGCAGAAAGTCCCCTTTAAGATACTGATGCCCGAATTTTACTGCCTCACCCACCCCAGAATTGGGGTGGGCGAGGCTGGCAGAGTGGCATTCTCCTACGGCCTCGGGCAGGATATGACGAGCCTCGGGTGGGCGAGGCAGTAAACCTCTGGCTTGAATGTCCGTGCAAAAAAAAATGTGAAGGGAATAAATCAACTGTGTACTCCTAAAGAAATCCAAGGAAGCGTTGGTCAGCACGCGGATAGTAGATTAGGTTGGGTCTGTTTTGTACTTTTCTTCTATGCTAAATGTGTAAACCATTATGGAAAACTAAGTTTAAGTTTATTTATTAGTGTCACAAGTCGGCTTACATTAACACTGCAATGAAGTTACTGTGAAAATCCCCTTGTCGCCACACTCCGGCGCCTGTTCGGGTACACTGAGGGAGAATTTAGCATGGCCAATGCACCTTAACCAGCACATCTTTCGGACTGTGGGAGGAAGCCAGAGCACCCGGAGGAAACCCACGCAGACACGGGGAGAACGTGCAGACTCCGCACAGAGTGACCCATAGAATCATAGAATCCCTACGGTGCAGAAGGAGGCCATTCGTCCCATCAAGTCTGCACCGACCACAATCCCACCCAGGCCATATCCCCATAATCCCATGCATTTACCCTAGCTAGTCCCCCTGACACTAAGGGGCCATTTAACATGGCCAGTTCACCTAACCCGCACATCTTTGGATGAAGCTGGGAATCGAACCCGGGTCCCTGGCGCTGTGAGGTAGCAATGCTAACAGTGCAAAATCAGACAATTGACAGAAGTACAGTCAACGTTACTGCTTGGATAAATTCAGAATTTGGGGAGGTGGTGGTCAGGACATCAAACATCCTATTCAAACACATTCATGCAGTTTATGCTGAAGTGTCAATTGGTATAGTTCACGTCAGGCTGCTTAACCTCGTGGTTCCCACCTTAGGGGGAGGGAGGTGGTCTGAACTCTTTGGCATCTCCTTCCTTGTACGTGCTGCTGTTGCTGTACTAACTCCCTTTAGATCGTGATTTGTTTCCAAGAGGATCACGTTACTTGTTAAAAACTGGGAGAACAAAGTAGCCAGTTGTGAGGAGTCTGACATGAGCAGAGCCCCACTGGCACCCCTGTCCTCCCCTCCTCCTCCTCCTCCTCTGGTGGACAAATAGATAAGCAAACTGGGATTCAGGAAAGATTTCCTTTTACCGGAAGAGCTGGTTTCTCCCTGAATTAAATCTGACCAAACCGTGGCTGGAGCGGTGATTGTCTGATAGACTCATTAAAAAAAAATCATTCTGCCTACATGATTTGATTTAATTTGATTTATTATTGTCACATGTATTAGCATACAGTGAAAAGTATTGTTTCTTGCGCGTTATACAGACAAAGCATACCATTCATAGAGAAGGAAATGAGAGAGTGCAGAATGTAGTGTTATGGTCATAGCCAGGGTGTTGAGAAAGATCAGCTTAATATATGGTAGATCCATTCAAAAGTCTGATGGCAGCAGGGAAGAAGCTGTTCTTGAGTCGGTTGGTACGTGACCCCAGATTTTTGTATCTTTTTCCCGACGGAAGAAGGTGGAAGAGAGAATGTCCGGGGTGCGTGGGATCCTTAATTATGCTGGCTGCTTTATTCCTCAGTTGGCAGGGCCAGTTTTCTGAAATTTGTCTTGAAGCTGAGACGAGTTACTGGACAACACAGTTGTTACAATTCTTTTAATGTGTTTATATTTTGCTAAAGGTCGAAGAATTCCAAGTGCTATTTTTATTGCTGCTCATGGCATATCGCTGCAAAGAAAATACTATTCTTAAAGTCAGCTGGTTTGGATGAGAAGCACATTTTTTCCCTCTTTTATTAATTTGTTTTCTACCCTTTGTGCAGTTTGTTATGATTCATCTTGCTTCTTTGAGAGCTTTGTTTTCGAATTGGCAGCATATGTTCCAACGTCTGGTTTTTCTTTGTCTATCTGAGAGTTCTGATCATGGCTCCTGGTAAAAGGATCCTCTAATCTAATCGGCAACCAACTCAGTCTAACTCTAGTGCAAGGCATCTCTTTTTTAGGTTCTGGCTAACCTGCTCTCTTGAAAAATATTAATAGCAAACTATCTCCAAAGAGCTTTTTGCTGCTCAGGTTGTCAAGCTGAGTTTATGGTTGTAAAACCCGTGTGGTTTTTCCTCACCGGGGAATCGGTTCAAAATTGATCATTTTGCGTACAGTACAAAAGCTGGCCCTCACTGAGACTCTACATCATGCCACAGATGTAAGCAGCTTTTGTCACACTGGCACTCATCTATATGAGAACATCCTGAATCATAAAATCCCTGACTCCTAAGGTTCTCTGCCTTCCCTTTTCATGATGTGAAGATGCCGGCGTTGGACTGGGGTAAGCACAGTAAGAAGTCTCACAACACCAGGTTAAAGTCCAACAGGTTTATTTGGTAGCAAATACCATAAGCTTTCGGAGCACAGCTCCTTCATCAGATGGAGTGGATATCTGTTCTCAAACAGTGCAAACAGACACAGAAATCAAATTACAGAATACTGATTAGAATGCAAATTTCTATAGTCAGCATCAGTATTCTGTAATTTGATTTCTGTGTCTGTTTGCACTGTTTGAGAACAGATATCCACTCCACCTGACGAAGGAGCTGTGCTCCGAAAGCTTATGGTATTTGCTACCAAATAAACCTGTTGGACTTTAACCTGGTGTTGTGAGACTTCTTACTGTGCTTCCCTTTTCATAGCAGATCAGGGACAGTGATTAATTTACCTGCCACATATTAAAAAAAGAATAGCTCCCTCTGATGGTTGGGTGATTTTATGCAGTGAGTAACATCCAAACTCGACCAGCGAGCTCCTAGGTTCCATTTCTGACCTGTGCTAAATTAGCTCATCTTCATTGGCAGGCTTTTGGGAGCACCTTTTATGGTACTGATTACGGAGCACAAAAATGGTGGTCTTGCTCCTTATGGCTGTCCAATTACACCAGGAATTTGTGTAGCTGGACACCAAATCTAAGTGAGTGGGCGAGGGTCTGGCAGATGGAGTACAATGTTGGTAATGTGAGGTCATCCATTTTGGCAGGAATAACAGCAAAATGGACTATTATTTAAATGGTAAAAATTTGCAGCTTGCTGCTGTGCAGAGGGACCTGGGTGTCCTTGTGCAAGAATCACAAGGAGTTGGTTTGCAGGTGCAGCAGGTAATTAAGAAGGCAAATGGAATCATTGCTAGAGGGATGGAGTTTAAAAACAGCGAGATTATGTTGCAGCTGTATAAGGTGCTGGTGAGGCCACACCTGGAGTACTGTGTACAGTTTTGGTCTCCTTACTTGAGAAAGGATATACTGGCACTGGAGGGAATGCAGAGGAGATTCACTAGGTTGATTCTGAAGTTGAGAGGGTTGGCTTGTGAGGAGAGACTGAGTTGACTGGGGCTATACTCATTGGAATTCAGAAGAGTGAGGGGAGATCTTATAGAAACATATAGGATTATGAAGGGAATAGATAAGATAGAAGCAGGGAAGTTGTTTCCACTGGTGGGTGAAACTAGGACTAGGGGGCATGGCCTCAAAATAAGGGGGAGCAGATTTAGGACTGAGTTGAGGGAGAACTTCTTCACACAAAGGGTTGTGAATCTGTGGAAATCCCTGCCCAGTGAAGCAGTTGAGGCTACCTCATTGAATGTTTTTAGGGCAAGGATAGATACATTTTTGAACAGTAAGGGAATTAAGGGTTATGGTGAACGGGTGGGTAAGTGGAGCTGAGTCCACGAAAAGGTCAGCCATGATCTTATTGAATGGCGGAGCAGGCTCGAGGGGCTTGATGGCCTACTCCTGCTCCTAGTTCTTATGTTCTTACGTAAATGTGACCAGGAGTGACCACCCCTTTGCCTCAGTAATCTGCTGCCTCTCAGCATCATTTGCTCACATGCACAAAATGGCTATTCGAGCAATATTCCAGAGGGTGAAAGGTTCCTGAAAATAAGACAGAAAATTGACACAACGTACAAACCTATGGAATATTCAAATAATGTAAAGAGTCTGAAAGAGAGGATGAGAGAAGGGGGTGAAAGAGGAAAACATTTCAATGCTTATGCCTCTCTGACTTACCTTGCCTTGGTCTGGAGTCTAAAGGCTAGGAGTGCTGATGGCATCTATCCTTGCCTTACCTGTTCCCCTACGTTTTCAATAAGAGAATCCAATGCCTTTGTCAGAATGCGGAAAATATTTGCTTTATTTCTGTGCAGATCACAGAACAAAAGTGCTGAAAGAGTTACAAGTTCCTGTAGGGTTAGCCTCGACGGGTATTGCTGAAAAGAAGGCAAGGTTTTGGCCAAAAGAAACACACGGGAATGGGAATGTAACTAAACTTCAGAAGTGTTAGAACAGGGCTCCTCCTCCGAGGCTCAAATCCCAGGATAAAAATCAACACAAGTTTCCAATTTACTTTTCTAAGCAAATTCAAAAGCTGCGTAACTGAGCCATGTTTGTGTTAGGCCTCAGTAGTATTATCCTACTGGTGGGAAAAGGTGCTGAAGGCTTTTCCCAGAATTACTTGGAGATCATTTCTCTGATACATTCCTAATCTCTTTGCTTAGAAAAACAAAGGCAATTAATTATGTCACCTGAGATAAGATTAAATTGTTGTCGGAACATCGATTCAAATAAATAAGCCTGCTTTTTCAACAGTCACTTTGCTCATGTGGGTGAAGTGATGTTATCAATTCCACAGACAGATTACCTAATGTATTCCTCAGGATTCACGCAGTGTAGGTATAACAAGGTCCAGCAGGGGACCAAGCTTCATCTGGCTGTCGTCAAATAGGATCTGTACTTGGGTCATATTTTCACATTTAATAGCCAGTACAATATGGGCTGAACTCGTACATTAATTCGGTGCTCTATGCAGTGACACAGTGTGTTTTGTTGGGAGCTCGGTTGATTCTGCTTGGCATTCAGTCAATATTTCTGTGTTTGAATTACTTGCTGTAATCTCCAGCTCTGATCTCCCCACACTTGCATTTGCTCTTTGTATATTTTATGCTCACCTAGATGAAGGACCTCATTGCTGAGGAAGGGAACACTTTCCCACTTCGAATGCCCATGAATCATTCCCCAGTCAGGTACAGCACGGCCAGATATAAAATTCCCTCAACGCTGTCATTATTGTTTCTTTGGTAAATGTTTAAGAAAAGCAAGGCTCCATGTGCTTGACTGGTGCTGTGCTCCCACTATAGAGAAATACATTTTCTATCACAACCCCCAGTAAAGATGCTGAAAATATTAAGCCATATCTCATAGCATCATTGCAGAATAATGACAACAGAGTATTTTTACATTTCTCTCTGGTTTGGAGCCGTCACATTTATTCGTAATTGGTAACTAATAAAGATTGCAGGTAATGTACCTGTAACTAATAAATAAGCTGCTGAAATGTGTTCAGTGTTATTTGTGTCTGGCATGTCCTGTCTGTTGCTCACTTGACGAACGTTTTAGTGTGTGAGTTGGAGATGCCAGAGTTGGACTGGGGTGGGCACAGTAAGGAGTCTCACAACACCAGGCTAAAGTCCAACAGGTTTATTTGTAATCACGAGCTTTTGGAGTGACTCATCTGATGAATGAACAGTGCTCTGAAAGCTCGTGATTCCAAATAAATCTGTTGATTTTTAGTGCGTGGCAGAGCATGGTGCTATACTCTGCGCGATGGATTCAAGTTCAGGAGCTGAATTTTGCAGCCGTTCTGATAGAAATTCCTCCCTTCTTCCTCCCTTCAATCGGATTCACACTCTGGAGGAGACCAAGAGAAAAACTGCAAAATAAGTTTTCAATGATGCTAATCTTTTCTTTAATCAATTGCTTTGTCTGTGGTTTCATTCTTTTTAAAAAATGTTTCGATCCTGTTTTTACAGCAGAGGTTTGATCACTTACAAGGAATAGCAACAATTGGCTTCCAAAGCCAACTTCGTGAGAGAAGGTTGCCAGCTATCTATGAATTGTTTAAACCCAGCCTAGATTAGTCCAATTATTGTTCAGAGTCTAAACAAGTTGCTTGAATGGAGACAGTATTTACATGTAGTTTGTGAAATGTGAGAATGGTCGTGAAGTTGTAGCATGCACTAGTTTGGCTTCTTGGCTGTGATTCTTTGGCCTCGCGTACTCGTGTGCAGATTGTGCTGGGGCTGGAGAATCGAAGGGGAGGGGCCATAGCGTGTTTAGCCCCAGTGAAGGCGTGAACAAGATTAGCATATTTAAATCCTCAGCATATTTAAATCTGTCAGTTTTAAGCCGAATTCTCCTTGCTCCTGGAATTCTCTAGGCCTGCAGGGGCAGCGGGACTCTGACAAAAATTGCTACTGGTTTCCAAAAACGGAAACCAGTCATGATGGCCACGCCAGAGATCTCGGGGGCCAAGGAAGCCGCCCCCCCCCCGGTGGTCAGGAAAATGGCTGGATGCCCTGGCAGTCAGTGCCAACCAGGGTGTCAGGTTGGCAATGACAAGGGGCCTGAAGGGGGCAAGGCCTGACGTGGTCCCTGGAGCGGATGGGGCCTTAGGCAACCTCATAGCAGGGTATTGCTTACTGGGGGTGTGGGGAAAGACCTAATGCCCCACTGCCAGTGAGAATGGATGGGGTGGGGGTGGGGTGCGGGTTATCCTCATGCTTCTGTGGAGTGAGGGGAGAGGGTGGGGATGACCTGAACATTTAGTGGGGAAGGAGGTTGCCCCTCCAGGGTCAAGAGCTGCGGGTGCTGCCCATGTCTGTTGGGGGGGTGGGGTGCCTTCAACTTAACTTTGAGATTGGGATGCCCTTTTTAAAAGGCGCACCTTTGAGGGTCTCTGAGGAGCCAGTCTTGTCGGTGTGTTAGATCTCCACTCCAAAATAAACTCTAAATATGGGTGAATCCAGTGAGAATCTCCCCAGGCTCCAAAAATATTTCTAAGTGTGGGAGAATTGTGAACTGAATTGTCCCAAACCACCCAGTGGGAATCTCACTGATTTTCCCGGGGAGGGGGAACAGTTAACATTTCGGGGGAGAAATTTACCTGTGGCATCTTCTAGCACCTTTCTAGTTGTATGATATAAATTAGCCTTGAGAGGACTCTCCTCCATTCTTCATCCCCTGAGAGTTAAAAGGGGGGGATATTGAAGGATACATTTCAAGCTCGGAAGGTGACTGATTTGGCAGGGAGCTTAAAGCCGGAGGTGTTCCCATGCATCTGCTGCTCTTAATGTTCTAGGTGGTAGCGGTCGCGAGTTTGAAAAGTGCTGTTGAAGGGGCCTTGATGAGATGCTGCAGTGAATTTTGCAGTTGGTATACACTGCTGCCACTGTGCACCAGTGGTGGAGGGAGGGAGGGATTTTGATTTGATTTATTATTGTCACGTGTGTTAGTATAGTGATACAGCCAGAAAGAATGCTTTCTATGGTGCATCTGTAAACGTTAGTGAGAGCCGTAGCTGACATGCCAAATTTCCTTAGCCTCCTGAGAAAGTAGAGGCATTGATGCACTTTCTTAACTATAGTGTCGACGTGGGGGGACCAGGACAGGTTGTTGGTGATCTGGACACCTAAAAACTTGAAGCTCTTGACCATTTCTGTTTTGTCCCCGTTGATGTAGACAGGGGTATGTTCTCCACTGCGCTTCCTGAAGTTGCTGACTATGTCCTTTGTTTTGTTGACGTTGAGGGAAAGATTATTGTCGATGCACTAGTTCACCAGGTTCTCTATCTCTTTCCTGTACTCTGTCTCATCATTGTTTGAGATCTGACCCACTACAATATGTATATATCTGTAAAACATCTCCTTTTACCCTTGGTTTGAATTGTTTTGATTGTAATAGCGTCACCAGATTCTTTCGGAAGAAACTGGTCTCATTTCTCCAGGATACCAATGGCATCATGAGATCCAGCTAGGAGTGGACGCTGAAAGGATATTTCTCCTTGTGGGAGAGACTACACACGGTTTAAAAATAAGCGATGAGGTGCTGGCAAAACTCAGCAGTTCGGAACTGCTGCCAGACCTGCTGAGTTTTTCCAGCACTTTCCAATTGTATTTCAGATCTCCAGCATTTACAGGATTTGCTTTTATTAAAAATCAGGGGTCTCCTATTTAAGAGGGAAATGAGAAAAAATTTCTTCTGAGGGTTGTGAGTCTTTGGAACTCTCTTCCCCGGAGTGCAGTGGAGGCAGGATCATTGAATATTTTTAAGGCAGAGGTAGGTTGATTGATTCCCTTGTTATTTGAGTATCTCAGGTTATCAGGAATCAGTAGAATGTGGAGTTGAGGCAACCGTTAAATCAGCCATGATCTTCTTGAATGGTGAAGCAGGCTGGAGGAGGTGTTGCATTGCGTACCTGATGCTCCTAATTGGAATCAGATTGAATTACAGCATCTAAGCTCTATGTTGAATGAGTCCAGTGTGCTGATCTGAAACACCCCCCTTAGGATGAAAACAGAGAATGCTGGAAATACTCAGCAGGTCAGGCAGCATCTGCAGGGAGAGAAAACAGAGCTAAAACTTCAAGTCTACATAATTCTTCAGCACTGAAAAGAGGGAGTAATCTGTCAGATTATATACTGTATAAGAGGGGGATGGAACAGCTGGAACAGAGAAGAAGGTCAGTGATTGGTGGGAGCTAGGAGAGATGGAGCAAAACGTAAGAACAAGTGACAGGTGGCTCAGTGGGGGAGGGGGAGGGAAAGTTTTTGCATTAGGACAAAAAATGTTTGGGATAGATTAAAAAAAGGTCAAGATAAATGAGAAAGGTCGCAGTCCAAAGTTGTCGAACTTAATGTTGAGTCCTGAGAGCTGTAACGTGCCAATCAGAAGATGAGATGCTGCTCTTCCAGTTTGCATTGGGCTTCACTGGAGCATTGCAACAGGCCAAGGACGGGCATGTGGGCAAGGTGCTGAGTTGAAATGGCAAGTGACAGGAAGGTTGGGATCATGCTTGCAGACTGAGCAAAGGTGTTCCGCAAAGCGGGCACCTAGTCTGCGTCTAGTCTCCCTAGTGTAGAGGAGACAGCGTTGTGAGCAGCGAACCTGTTCCAGCTGTTGATCGCCTGTGCAAAGAAATAAACTTACCGGAAGCTGTCCTTAACTTGGGCAATTAATGCTGGCTTTACCAGCAGCACCCATGTCCCATGAATGGAGAAGTTTACAATAAAACTTGCATTTCAAATCATGATCCTATGCCTGTTTGCTGTGCTGTCTGGACTTATCTGATATATTGTTCTTGGTATACTCAATCCCAAGGTTTTGCAAACTTCTCAAGCCACGGAACCCAAGCATTCTCACAATGTCATTGCTTTTGTTTTGCTGAGAAATAGGTGTGAACGCAGAAATCAAATATAAACAAGTCTTTTCTAGTTATATGTTATGCATATATTAATCTAGTAATGATTTAGAAGTTCACTGATATAAAATATATAAGTATTACCCTCAGTCATTTTAATGGGAGGAGTGATGCTGGAAAGTTGATTCTCATATCAGATACTCGCATCTGTCTCTTGCACGCTTGTGTACACACATATGTACATGCACACACGCACACACACACGCGCACACACAAAGAGAACAAAGAACAAAGAAAAGTACAGCACAGGAACAGGCCCTTCGGTCCTCCAAGCCTGTGCCAATCATGATGCCCTAACTAAACTAGAGAAACCTTCTGCCTTTACTTAGTCCATATCCCTCTATTCCCTCCGCATTCGTTTACCCATCCAGATGCCTCTTAACACACGCGCACACGTGCACACACACATGCGCACACGCACACACACACACACACACACACATCTCTCATTCACACACCCTCATCCTCTCTCACACACTCATACATATACACATACACATTTCTCTCTCACATTCTCACGCACACACACGTCTCTCACATTCACACACCCTCATCCTCTCTCACACACACACACACTCGGGTCTCTCTCACATTCACGCCCTCACACATACACAAAACACTCATCCTCACAGGTTATATTTTACTGCATTAATGTGTCCTTTTGTGAACCTCACATTTATTTCAATTGTTAAATTAAAGCACCACATTAATTTTTTAATAACACTTTGGATTCAAATTGCCCGGAGGTGAATGGATTGTCCTCCTCTTTTTGTAGAACTCACCCAATTTATATTTAATTGATTCTGCTGCAATAGAAGTTGGCCATTATTGGTTCTCTGCCTATCTGATTGTTTTAGCTAAATATGGCCAAGTTACAGGCAATGTAGAGACATCTGCATGAGTGCACACGCTCAGCTCACTGTGTGGACTGATTCTACATGTGGTGAATTGACATAGAGTAAAATGCTGAACGAATTGTCATTGTTCAGCTGCGAGCTCTCAGCACTCCTAATTATAAAGTCACAAATATTACAACAGCTTCTATTTCTATAGAGCCTTTAATATTAAATATCCCAAGGCACTTCACAGGAGCTTGATATAACAATGTCACTGAGACAAATGAAGATATCAGGTCAGGTGAGCAAAGGCTTGGTCAAAGCAGTCGTTTTTAAGAATTGCCTTGAAGGAGGAATGTGAGCTAGAGAGATGTCGGCTGGAGATTCTAGAGCTTAAGGCCTTTGGCAAGTGAGGCACAGCTGCCCATGGTGGAGAAATTAAAATCGGGGATTTCATGAGGCCAAAATTTGATGAAGGTTGAGGGGCTGGACAAGGTTTGAGA